>NC_059428.1:7581461-7639265 GCF_021028975.2 Sphaerodactylus townsendi | reverse complement strand
TCACAGTACTTGTGACGCTCGTTGTTCAGCAGTTGTGATGCCCATAAAAGGGGATTAGACAGATTCACGGAAGCAGATCCACACATGAGTTACAATATTGACATCACTCCTTTTAAATTAGAGGGACTCAAGGTGGCTTAGAAGAAAAAGCAGAAAATCCTCAGCCAAGCTCTTCAGTCTTGCGAATAACCTGAGCCTCTCTCACAACTTACCAGAAAGTTTCACAGATCTTTTTGTGTGTCCATAGGGCCAGGTTTCCCAGCCCTGGGAATGGGGGTGCATGAAGAATGATTCATGCAGCAAACAGAATAGGAAGTGGAAGCTAATACTGTTTCTTCCATTTTTCCTTCCCTCACAGGCAGTGAAGAGAGAGCGTTGATCCCTCCTCTTTGTGGAGGTGTGAAAACAGGTGCTGCACCTCCAGCCCAGGTAGGAGAGAGGAGCAGGGCACAGCCTGGTTCCCCCTCCCTTCCCCAGGCAAGCTTTTCTCCTGCCGTTGGCGCTGAGGGGCGAGAGGCTGCCAACCAGGTAGGTATAGATTTTTTAGGGGGGGGTTGGGGGGGCGCACCCCCACCCACCCCTAGGGCATGGCCACGCCTCCCCCAGCCACGCCCCCTGCCTAGCGTTTATAAGACTGGAATTCCAGGCTTGCCGACGCCATCGAGGAAATTGCTCCCAGGCGCCCTCTGCGCCCCCGTTCACGGCGAGCTCCTTGGTATACCGAGGAGCTGCGCCAAATGAAACGGGAACTCAGACGGCTAGAGCGAGTGTGGAGGAAGTCTCACGACGAAGTGGCGTGAACAACTTATAGGACGTTTATGAAAGCCTACGAGTTGGCGATACGGAGGGCGAAGAATGCCCATTTCTCGTCCTCCCTCGCATCTGCTAGCTCCCGCCCGGCACAATTATTTCGGATTGTTCGATCCCTCACCTCTTTGGTGGAGGGGTCTACAAATTCTCAATTGGCAATTGGCTGTGAGGCATTCCAGAGCTTCTTTGCAGATAAAGTCGCGTCTCTCCGCCGGGACCTTCCGACCACAATTGATACAGTAAAGGAACTCGAGGCTCCTCCGCCGTCTTTGGGTCCAAACTTGGACCAGTTTTCCCTACTCTGCGAGTCCGATGTTGACAGGGCCCTAGCTGCTGTTAGACCTACTACCTGTCCTCTGGATCCGTGCCCCTCCTGGCTGATAAAAGCTTGCCGGGAGGAGTTACGACCCCACCTGTTGAACATAGTCAACTGCTCCCTTGAGCAAGGAGTGTTTCCGGGTGGGTTGAAGGAGGCAGTGGTCCGCCCACTCTTAAAAAGACCATCTTTAGATCCTGGCGATCTGGCCAATTACCGTCCCGTTTCGAACTTGTCGTTCCTGGGGAAGGTAATTGAGAGAGTGGTGTTGGAGCAGCTTCAGGGTTTCCTGGAGGACGCATCGGTGCTCGATCCCTTCCAGTCCGGTTTCCGTGCTGGGCATGGGACGGAGACCGTCCTCATCGCCATCACAGATATGCTCCGCATGCAGCTAGACCAAGGCGGATCGGCGCTGCTTGTGTTACTTGACCTCACAGCAGCGTTTGATGTGGTCGATCACGACCTTTTGATCCACCGCCTGGCAGCCTCTGGAGTGCGGGGCATCGTCCTTCAATGGATTGCCTCGTTTCTCCAGGGTCGGGGTCAGCAGGTGTGGTGCGGGGACGAGGCTTCCCAAAGGGCTCCACTTAGTTGTGGGGTTCCCCAGGGAGCCTTACTTTCCCCGCTCTTATTTAATATCTACATGCGACCCCTTGCTCAGCTGGTGCGGAGCTTTGGGCTGGTCTGTCACCAATATGCGGATGACACCCAGCTCATTCTGTTGATGGAGAGGGGGACGACCTCTGCCCCTGCGGCTCTACAGCATTGTTTGGAGTCGGTCGCTGGTTGGTTGAGGCAGAGTAGGTTAAAACTTAACCCAACAAAGACGGAGGTCCTCTGGCTAGGCCGGGGGGAGAGACCGAGGGATTTCCAGCCGCCTATTCTAGAAGGGGTCACTCTGGCCCCGACATCCCTGGCCCGCAGCCTGGGGGTCCGCCTGGACTCTGCCTTGACAATGGAGAGCCAGGTGGCCCATGTAACCCAGGTTGCGTTTTTTCATCTTCGCCAGGCGCGGCGGTTGGCCCCCTATCTCTCCCGGCCCGACCTGGCCACCGTGATCCATGCGACGGTCACCTCGAGGCTAGATTACTGTAACTCGCTTTACGCGGGCCTTCCCTTGCGATTGATCCGGAAGCTGAAGCTGGTCCAGAATGCAGCGGCACGGCTTCTGGCAGGTGGTGATTATTCAGATCATATCACCCCTGTGCTATGCCGTCTGCACTGGCTCCCAGTGGAGTTCCGGATCGTCTTCAAGGTGTTGGTAATAACCTTTAAGGCCTTACGCGGCATGGGGCCCTCATACCTACGGGACCGCATCACCCCTTATGTCCCACGTAGGCCACTACGCTCAGCAGTGGCAGAACTGCTGGTGACCCCCAGCCCCGCGACGATGCGGCTGGCCTCGACCCGGGCCAGGGCCTTTACGGCTCTGGCCCCTGCCTGGTGGAATGCTCTACCTCCATCAGTCCGGGCCCTGCGGGACCTTGGTGAGTTCCGCAGGGCCTGCAAAACAGAGCTATTCCACCGGGCTTTTGGAGAGGCTGGCCGCGGTTTTACTGCCCCCCACTGAAACATCGGAATTAAAAACAGGCTGCCATTCTCCATCCCTTGTTATTTCGGCCGGGCCCACTGTTGATTTTATCTGGGGCCGCCGCTCCCCCCCTTTTTCCTCTTCTATTATCTAATTCTCCCTTTTAGCCTTGGGATTGGGCGCCCGTTTTTACCGTTTTATTGGTTTACTGTTATTGTTTAAATTGTATATGACTGTTGCTGGATTTTAAATGTGTTAATTTATGCTGTTGGAGCTGCTGTCAGAGAACAGCCATGTTGGAAGCCGCCTCGAGCCCCTTGGGGAAGAGGCGGCCTATAAATTTGAAATATAAATAAATAAATAAATAAAAGCAGCTCTCCAAGGCCGGGGACAGCAGACTCCCCCGCCCTGCCCTCCCCTGACCCCCATCAGCTGGGCTCCCAGCCGGCAGCTGACAGTTGTTTCTACCCTCCCCTCTGGGCAGAGGCATAGAGGAAAAATGGAGCCCAGTGCAAAATTTGAGGCCGCCCCCCTCCCGGCAGCCGCTGTGATGCTGGAATCCACCCCCAAACAGCATCACTTTCAATGGTGTTTAAACTAGAGAGCCCAAATTATCCTTTTATTTTTTTTTATTTAGATTTTTATTGTATAGAATATTTATACATTTGTTACATTCAATATCTTCGTTTCATCTATACATTTTTCCATTTTTCCCCCCTCCGCCCCTTTTCTATTGATTGTTTTATGCAAGCAGCAGGAGATTCATTCTTCTTATTCTCTTATTCCATAGTTCTTTGTTAAATCCGGCTTCTTCCATCCATGTTTCATACACTGTCCATAATTTCATAATATCTTCCATCTTTTCTTCCCATAGTTTATTTTTTGTCAGTCTCTCAAAGATCTCTAGTTGTATTTGTTCCCATATGTATTCCATCCATTTTGACACTGTCCATTTTTTATTATCTTTCCAGCCCAACGCCAACACTGCGTGTGCTGCTCTAATCATTATTTTATACATTGGTTCCAAGCTTCTATTCACTCTTTTATCGTCCATTATCCCCACAATTAATAATTAATTATTTATGTCAATTTTTACTTTTACTAATTGTTCTACATATTTCAATATATTTTCCCAAAACTTTTTCACCATTTTACATTCTATCCACATTTCTCTTGTCAGGTGTAGCATGGGTGTCCTCAATGAGTCTGTGGATAGTAGTATTCCTAAAGAGACGCATAATTTTAATATCATACCTTCTGGAAAAAAAGTGGCGATGTTTCAACAATAGTGAAGGCATTTTAGATGTGCTAAAAGTTAGGGCAATTCTTTTATAGTAATCCACAGGGGGCAAGTATTCATATGAAGTCAACTGAATCTTGTTTGGAGCACACTTTAACAACTGGCTCAAAGAGAACCTAATTGCACTATAATTTGACCACCTATTTTGGTTTAGCTTGGAATGTCCAATATACAACACCACTCGCTCTTTTTGCAAAATTAACGAATTCATATTAACTAGCTTTAGCTGCCGGGTGGGCGTAGGCCTTGAAGGCCAATGGGCAGTGTCTGAATAAAAGGGAGCTACCACGTCAGATCCATTTCCTGAAGCTTGTGTCTTTAAAATTTGATGGGAGATCAAGTCTAATTTAGCCCCCAGGGTGGTAAAATTTGTTAAAAGTAGGTCAAGAGTTTTTGAAATTAAAATCAACTCATTAGAGAAAAGTTCCTGTTGAATGTATAAATTGTCATGTGTTGTTAGTTCTTTATTCTTATTTGGAGGCTTTTGTAAACTTGGAATTAAAGCATCCTGTTTTCCTAAACCAGTTGGAGATGGGTTTGTTGCAAAAACTTCTTCTGCAGGGCTAGGAAAGATATCCTCCAGCTCCAGGTTAGCTTCCAATGGAGCAAATCTATTTGATAGTGTTAATCCCTCAATTAGTGCCTCCACTGGAGAATTGTCGGTGAAAAACTGGTCAATTTTAGTCTGTTTACTAGGCTTCTGGCATGGAGAGTGTGGGGATGAAAGGTACCGTTTCCTCCCGTTCTTCATTTTAGATAGCAGCCGTAAAACAATCAGACAATGAGTAAAATATTCACACAGGAGCAATTATTTACACTAAGCTAAAACAGACGCTTAAGACGCCAAAGGCTGGTAAAAAATACTAAGTAGCTAAAAGGCTTAAGAGCAAACTTCAAAAGTTCATTAAACTTCAGAAGTTCATTGAAAATATATAATATAAAACAGAACCTTAACAGCTGGTGTTAAAAAAAAACCTAAAAAAAAAAAACTTTAGTAGAAGTCTCAAGGCTTTTAGCTGAGAATTGGGGAAATTGGCGTCTCCACACCAGCTGGTCAGGGAATGAGCCAGCAAAAAACCCTCAAACTCTCTGGTTGAGCCAAGAAAATAAAAAATAAAGATAAAATAAAACCAGCAGTTCAACCACACCTGATGATAGGGAAGCTCCAGGCTTCAGAAGTACACAACTTGTTTTAAAAACAAAAGGGAAACAGACTCATTAGTCAGCACTGCTATTATTAAAGTATTGTGGATTTTAGCCTGGTTTTAAAATATCAACTCAGAAGGTTCTTTATTATAGTCTGTCTCAACAAAATTGCAACAGAAAGCTCTAAATTAAAAGAAAGTGCTAAATACTAAGAGATAAAACTACAAAGGGTAGGAGAAATTTAAAACTTATCTTTAAAAGGTGGAGGAGCTCAACGAAGAGCGACCGCTCGGCACCCGGGAGAGTGAAGTCAGAGGGATTCTATCCACATATGAGTGTAATATGCTCCCTTTTCTCCACAATGCCAACATTTTGGGCTTAGTCCTTTTATCATATAGGCTAGTAGTTGTATTGGGGTTCTGTACCATTTAAGTAAAATCTTTCTTTCTAGTTCCACATATTTTTCAGTCTTTAACTTCTTCATACTCTCCATGATTCTTTCTATTTTTTCAGCATCTAAGATATTTTCTTTTCTCCCATTTTTGATTTAAAGTTCTTACCATAAATTCTTTATCCTCTACCATATACTTGTATACTGCTCCTATAATTTTCCCTTGTGATGTTTCGTGGAGTTTTAACCATTGAGTTATTATACAATCATCTTTTATTCTAAATTTCCTTAGTTTTTCCCATAAGCCTCTTATCGCCAGCCAATTTTCTCTCCCTCCCAGTTCTATTAAGTTTTAAGAACATAAGAACATAAGAACTAGCCTGCTGGATCAGACCAGAGTCCATCTAGTCCAGCATTCTGCTACTCGCAGTGGCCCACCAGGTGCCTTTGGGAGCTCACATGCAGGAGGTGAAAGCAATGGCCTTCTGCTGCTGCTGCTGCTCCTGAGCACCTGGTCTGCTAAGGCATTTGCAATCTGAGATCAAGGAGGATCAAGATTGGTAGCCATAGATTGACTTCTCCTCCATAAATCTGTCCAAGCCCTTTTTAAAGCTATCCAGGTTAGTGGCCATCACCACCTCCTGTGGCAGCATATTCCAAACACCAATCACACGTTGCGTGAAGAAGTGTTTCCTTTTATTAGTCCTAATTCTTCCCCCCAGCATTTTCAATGTATGCCCCCTGGTTCTAGTATTGTGAGAAAGAGAGAAAAATTTCTCTCTGTCAACATTTTCTACCCCATGCATAATTTTATAGGCTTCAATCATATCCCCCCTCAGACGTCTCCTCTCCAAACTAAAGAGTCCCAAACGCTGCATTTTGTAATGGTATAATTTCTCCTTCACTAACTAAATCAGATACTTTATGTATTCCTTTTTCTTTCAAATTCTTTATGATTTTCCAGCCTTCTATTCCAGTCACGCTTGCCACTGGGGATCTATCCAGAATGCCAGGCATCCATTTACTTCTCCATTTTTCCCATATATCCATATTCACTTTTCTTGGGCCTAGCACTCTATGTTTCATGTTTTTATAATCATTAGTATAAATTCCATAATTGCCTACTCCTTCATTCACTTCGTTTTCAAACTTTAACCATTTTGAGGTATTATCTTCATTAATATCTAATAAACTCTTTATCTGGAATGCGTCAAAATATTCCTGAGTTTTCGGTATTCCCCATCCTAGAAGGCCATTTGGCATATATACTATTTTATTCATCACTCTAGCATTTTTTTAATTAAATATCCATGCTTTTATTTTTCTACCCCACTCCTCAAATTGTTTTTTATTAATTTCCATTGGTAATGTTCTAAATAAATAAGAGCGTTTGGGTAGCAAACACATCTTTACTGCTTTTACTTTCCCCGTTATAGATAGGTTTTTAGCTTCCCAACTTTTTATCTGATTTTGTATTTTTTTCCATCTGTTTTCATAATTATATTTATACATCCTATCTTTTCTGGTAGAAATTATAATTCCTAAATATTTAATTTTCTTCTTTAATATCTCTTTATTAAACTGTTTCTTTTCTATGTTCACTCCTAATATTTCTGTTTTATCCATGTTTACTGTTAACCCTGAATATTTCTTGAAATCTTCCAAGATTATTTTTAATTCTTTCATTGTATCCTCTGGATTAGTTGTTATCAATAATACGTCATCTGCAAACATGTTTATTCTGATTTCTTCCTTGTTTTATTTTATATCCTTTTATTCTTCCATTATTTCTAATTCTATTAGCTAGGAACTCCATTGCCATTACGAACAGAGACGGAGACAGCGGACAGCCCTGTTTTACTCCTCTTCTGATATTTACTATTCCTGATAGTCCTTCGTTTACTCTTATCTTAGCCTTAGCGTTTCTATATACTTCTTTTAATACTTCTATAAATCTTTCTCCAAATCCATAATTATGTAATGTTTGGAAAAGAAACTCATGACTTACTGTATCGAATGCTTTATATACGTCTAATTTTATCATAGCATATTTATGTTTCTTACCATGCTCTAATACATTTAATACATTTCTTATTGGATGACGTATGTCTCTTCCTTTTACAAATCCATATTGATCTTGTTCTATTATTTTTGGAAGTATATTTCTAATTCTATTTGATAATATTTTTGCAAATATCTTATAGTCTTGATTTAATAAACTTATTGGTCTATAAGATTCTACTAGAGTTGCATTTTTCCCTGGCTTCAGGATTGTCACTATCTCCGTCTCCCTCCATGTGTCTGGGGCCTTCTGACCTGCTATTATCATGTTAAACAAATGTTGGAAGTTCAGGAACTAAAATTTCCGCCATTTCTTTGTAATATTCCGCTGTGAACCCATCTGTTCCGGGGGATTTATTGTTTTTTAATTCTCTAATTACCTTTAATATTTCCTCTTGTGTTATAGTGTCTTCTATAGCTTTCCTGTCTTCTTGAGAAATTATTTTATTCGGTTTTTCCTCAAATTGTATATTTCTTTCATAATCAAATAATTTTTGATAAAACTCCTCAAACTTTTTTCTAATTAAATTATTTTCTGTTATTATTTGATTCCTATCATCTTTTAACTTTCTAACCCTTTGTTTCTCCTTTCTTTTCTTCAAATAATTTGCTAACCTTCTAACTGAGTGTATATTATTCCTTTGAAACTGGTTTTTAACCCATATCTCTTTTTTCCATAGTTCCATCTTCTCTATTTCATCTAGCTTATTTTGTAATTGTCTTATTTCATTCTTTATTCTTACATCATATTTAGCATGGAGCTTAAATCTATTTTGTTTTAACTCTTCTACTATTTTTGTTCTTTCTTTGTTTATTTCCTTTTTCCATCTAGCCTCTCTAGCCAGGCAATAACCTCTCACTACAGCCTTCGAGGCATCCCAGAGAATATTTTCTGTTACTGTTTATTTTCTAGGAAATAGAGTTTTATCTTATCTAATAACTCTTTTTTTATTTCTCCCCCTTCCAAATCATATTGTTATATCTCCATTTATATTGTTTTCCTTCACCTTCCACTCTGAATCTAGCCACCAGCGGCGCGTGATCTGAAATCCATTCTTTATGTGTTTCTATGTCTATAAGATGTAGGTTGTTTATGTTCTTTAACATTACATAATCTATATATGTGTATTTTTTATGTCTGTTAGAGAAATAAGTCGGCTGGGATGATTTATTCAATTCCTTATAGCTATCTACTATGTTCCATTTTTTCAGCATCAGATGGTCTCTAAGGTCCATGTTACAATCTCCCATTATCAATGTGTCTCCCCAAAAAATCCTCTGAAGTTTTTTAAATTGTTTTTCTAAATATTTTTTCTGTTTCCTATTAGGTGCATATACATTCAACAATGTTACTTGATTACCTTGAATCTTCGCTTTTATTATCATCATTCTCCCATCTGTGTCAGTGGTCATTTCTTGTAACTTAAAGTCAAAAGATTCTTTTACTAAAATAGCTAACCCATTCTTTTTCACTGTGGCTCGTGCTTCCCCAACAACTTTCCAGCCTGGAATGTTTATCAAAACATTTCTATCTGCCCTTTTTTTGTGTGTTTCTTGAAGACAGATCAAGTCTGGTTGTTCATTCTTTATAAATCTAGCTACTTTATATCTCTTAAAGCCTGAATTTAACCCATTAACATTCATTGAAATTATTTTCATTTTATTTCCCACCATATTTTTTCCCATGTAATCCCTGTTCCCCTGCTTGCATCTTTATTTTATTTTTCAAATCATTCCCCTTCCCATTTCCCTTTTTCCCCCTCCCTTCCCCACTTCTCCATCCGGTAAATAAGGGAATCTCTTCCCTTCCCATGTTGGAGGTTTTGTGTCTTCTGCGGCCGCTTGTCCTTCTCCCCGGCTTTTAATTTTAATAAGTATGCTATATTATACCCAGATATATATTTTTTTCCTTTAAAGTCAAGTTACAATAACTTCATTTCACCATATTTCTTTTAACATTCACATAATGTTATATATTCTTGGCTCGTCTTATCATCTCGGTTCTGGGCTTTCATCCAAAACCTGTAGAAGTCAAAATACCAGCTGGTGTTATGGTTTAGCTGTTAATAAACATTCACACACTAAGTCTACTTGTTCGGCTCTGTTAGTATTTTTAGTCAAAAGCATTAGTTTTACAGTGTTAATATATATAGAGTGAAATATTAGTTAGAACATTTAATAGTTGCATGCCAGAAAAGAGCCTTTTCTTTATGTCTGTTTTCGTTGGCGCTTGGACCTTCTTAGGCTTTCTTCAGCAGTTCCTTCCATTGGAGATTCATCCTCTGAAGATGAGCTGTCATCTTGGATTGTATTTTTAGGCAGTGGAACACCAAGATTTAATAAAAGTTTTTCAGCTTGTCGTGGTGTTTTTGCAATAAACTTCTGGTTTTGATCATGATGTAAGAGAGCTATAGGTTGAAGCCATTTTATTTTTTTCCCAACTTTAAACATTTCATTTGCATATGGTATTAGTGATTTCTTAATTTCCAGAGTTTCAGGAGATAGGTCATTCCTGACTATCACTGCTTTTTCTTCATATTTTAGCTCAGGAATCGCTCTTAATTGTTGTATTATGTTCTCTTTTCGAGATTCAGAGTCACATCTTATCAATATGTCAGCTGGTCTATTGCCCATTTTTCTAAACACTCTATGGGCTCTTTCAAAATAAGATGCGTCTGCCTCGATATTCATTGATTTCAGCCATTCGACTATCGCAGGGATTATTTGTTTTTCATCTTTTAGTGGAGGAATTCCCACCAGACGTATATTCATCCTGCGTAGTCTATCAGACATGTCTGCTATTTTATTTTTTAAAGCATCTATCTCCTGAGAGTTTTTTCTCTCTCTCTTTCTAACTCTTTCCATCTGTTCCGTGAGCGAAGTATTTTGTTTTTTTATCTCTTTGATATCATTTCCCATTTCCAGCAAATTCTTTTGGAATTTTTGTTCCAAAGCATTAATTGCCCCTTTTATATCAGACATGAACTCCACCAGATCTTGTTTTGTAGCTAAATCCTTTGGTGGCATGATGGTTGTTTATCAAGCTTTTTCAAGAAAAATAATGAGACTCACCAGCTTTTCTGAACTTCACAGCTGTCCGGAATCTGTTTATTCTTCAAACTGTATAAATTCCACTGTGAATAATCAGTATTTTCTCCAATTATCTGGGTTTTTCTTTGATCTAGCCGGGAGAGACCCCAAAGCTCGACTTTCTTCTAGTCAGGCATGCGCAGAAGCTCCCAAATTATCCTTTTAAATCCACCCTAAAGGGAGAATCTGGGGTCCCCATTTAAACAACATTGAAAGTGATGCTGTTTTGGGGTGGAATATCCCCCACCCTGAAACAGCATCACTTTCAATGTGGCGTAGTGGTTAAGAGCAGGTGCATTCTAATCTGGAGGAACCGGGTTTGATTCCCAGCTCTGCCACTTGAGCTGTGGAGGCTTATCTGGGGAATTCAGATTAGCCTGTGCACTCCCACACACGCCAGCTGGGTGACCTTGGGCTAGTCACAGCTTTTCAGAGCTCTCTCAGCCCCACCTACCTCACAGGGTGTTTGTTGTGAGGGGGGAAGGGCAAGGAGATTGTAAGCCCCTTTGAGTCTCCTACAGGAGAGAAAGGAGGGATATAAATCCAAACTCTTCTTCTTCTAAACTGAGGACCTCAGATTCTCCCTTTAAATCCATGCCAAAGGGGGTGGATTTAAAAGGAGAATCTGGGGAAATTTGGGGGGTACCTGCTGTCAGGGGTGCAGTTGTTAAGCTAGAAGCACCAAACTTTCAGGGTATCTTTAGGAGTCTCTCCTAATGATACCACCCAGGTTTGGTGAAGTTTGGTACAGAGGGTCCAAAGTTATGGACCCTCAAAAGTGTAGCCCCCATCTCCTATTAGCTCCCATTGGAAACAATGGAGGATGGGGGCACCCCCTTTGGGAGTCCATAGCCTTGGACCCGCAGGACCAAACTTCACAAAACCTGGGTGGTATCAATAAGAGCCTCTCCTGATAATACCTCCCAGGTTTGGTGAAGTTTGGTTCAGGGGGTCCAAAGTTATGGACCCTCAAAAGTGTAGCCCCCATCTTCTATTAGCTCCCATTGGAAACAATGGAGGATGGGGGCACCCCCTTTGGGAGTCCATACCATGTCGACCCCCTATACCAAACCTCACCAAACCCGGGTAGTATCATCAGGAGAGTCCCCCAAACAATCCCTGAAAGTTTGGTGCTGCTAGCCCAAACAATGCGCCCACTGCAGACCAAAAACCGAAAAAGCACTAAAATGCACTAAAAACCCACAAACGGAGGGGCTGAGCTTCGGACATTAATGGGGGGGTTCAAATCCGAGACCCCCCCCTTACCTACGTCCATGCTGCAAACGCCACTCCTGATACATAATCTGAGCTCTCCATCATGCAGCCTCCCGGAGTCCCCCCTTTCTGCATCCCGTCTCTGCCTGATACGACCTCTGACGAGGGAATTTTCTGCCTTTTCTTTCAGTCTCTGGTTTCCTTTGGGGAGGTGGCCGTGTATTTCACACAGGCAGAGTGGGCACTACTGGATCCAGACCAGAGAGCTCTCTACGAGGTCGTCATGCTGGAGAACTACGAGAGTGTGGCCTCTCTGGGTAAGGAACTTTCATAGGTGCACATTTCTACATTTGGGATGAGGCAGGAATCGAAATCTTGAACAGCAATATGTGATTGGATTTGTATGCTACTTTGAGGCTCAGTAGGGTTGAGAAAATGGGTTATAAAATGTTCTACTTGTCCTCTTTAATCATCAATAACAGAGGTTCAAAAGAGCTGTCTAGCAAGTCAATTTAATATGGGAGAATTCGCAGCAAGAATTGGCTGTGAGGTGAGTTTTCAGGCCATGTGGCTCTGGGGTCTGGTAGTTTTGTTCCTAGCATTCACTGGGATCTATGTCTGGCACCTCTGAATTTGCCAGCCATAGATGCAAATTAGTGATAGGAGTAAAACTACCAGAGATATCACTTCAATCATATCTCGTGGTGCCAGCTTATTGCTACTACATAGCATTAGTCTTGCTCCCTGTGCATGACACAATGTGCACTAAAATCTACATTCATAGCCAGAGTAGAGGGCAGCCTATATAGACAGAGCGCTGGCCCTAGGCAAAATACAGGTTGAATTATGGGCAGCCACTCCACCATGAACAATTTTTTTTGCACCAGGATATTGGTGCCTGCAGAGTGCATTTTTAGACATATCAACACCACAATTTCAGCATATAATCAGGAACTGTCCTTATGCTACTCCCAAGTTTGGTGAGGTTTGGTTCAAGGAGTCCAAAGTTATGGACTCCCAAAGGGAGATGCCCCATCCCCATTGTTTGGTGGGAACTAATGGGAGATGGGGCTACAGTTTTTGAGGGGTCATAGCTTTGGCCCCTAGACAAGCTGCACCAAACTTGGGGGGGTGCCATGTCTCAGATGATACCCTGAAATTGTGGTGCTGATGTCCAAAATGCACCCCTGCAGAAATCTAGAAATTTGCCCAAGAATCTTTGTTCTGCATTGAGTTTTCTGCATTGCTGTCAGATGGGAAGGCAGGCTGTGGGGGGGGCACATTTCTGAGCTGATCTCCCAGCTTTCAGGGGTCTCATCAGGGGAGACTGCCCTAATGACCACCCCAAGTTTGATGCGAGGTTCAGGAGGCCCAAAGTTATGGACCCTCAAAGCACATGGCCCCCCATCTCTAATGGCTCCCCATTGGGAAACAATGGGAGATAGGAGCACCAACACAGGGAGTCCATAACTTTGGACTCCCCAGACCGCCAAACTTGGGAGGTAGCATGAGACCAGTCTCCTGATGAGACCCTGAGGTGTGGTGCCGCTAGCCTAAGAGAAAATGGAAAACCACTAAAATGCCCAAAAGCTGAACCCAACATTTTGATGCCCCCACAAGGTGATGCCCTGGGCAGCTGCCTGCTGCCCAATGGGCATTCAGCCAGTGTTCGCAAAGGAAGTCATGAGTATGTTGATCAGGAGCTGCTCAGGATGTTAGAGTAGTCCTAGAGCAATTGGAGCAAAGAGGCTGGCTGCTAGCTGCCAGAGTTCACCAGCACAGGAGCCCACAGGAATGTGGGTTTTTCTGGGCTGTGTGTGAGGAGTCTGGTGGTTTTTTGCTCTAATGTTTCACTCCAGATCTATGGCTGGCATCTTCAGAAGCATGTCACAGTAAGATGTGTTTTTCTCCCACGGTCCCTTCTGCACATGCGAGAATAGTACTTCAATGCACTTTGCAGCTGGATTTCACTGTCGCGGAACAGCAAAATCCCACTTACAAACAATTGTGAAAGTGGATTGAAAGTGCATTATTCTGCGTAATGTGAAGGGCCCATGACAATTACAGGAACTTTTCAGTTAGTTAAAGGGCCCCTTCTATCTCCTGGTACAGCCCCCCTGATGCTGGTCACTCCTAAAAGACTGCCACTTTTGTGAGCAATGTGTGTATACATGTGTACATGTGTAGGTCTCCTGTGATGAAGACATTTGGAAAAAGCAACATTCCTGATCTGCCATCAACTCTGTGCTTATGAACTGCAGCTCATGTGTGTAGGCTGAGGGGCAGGAGCCAGCACACTCATTCTAATCTGGAGAACAGGTTTGATTCCCCTCCACCTGAGTGGAAGGCTTATCTGGTGAACCAGATGTGTTTCTACACCCATTCCAGCTGGGTGACCTTGGGCTGGTCACAGTTCTTCAGAACTTTCTCAGCCCACCTACCTCCTAAGGTGTCTGTTGGGGAAGGGAAAGAGCATAAGCCACCTTGGAGTCCTTATAGGAGAAAGGTGGGATAAATCCTCCCCTTTCTTCTTCTTCTTCATGCACTTGTCCTCTACAACACTGATTTCCGTATGTAAAAGTCATGTTATGTGAGATGTGGAATGGTACAGTATAGCCAGATCTCAGAAGCTAAGCAGACAATTTGCGAAAAAATGGCAAACCACCTCTGCACACAATAAACTTGCCTTGAAAATACAGCATTTTACACACACATAATGCCATGCACAGAGGCCTTCTATGAACATGGCTGTAAATAGTTAAACAGTCCAGTGTGCCATAGCTCTGCACACCAAAGCACATACCCGCTGCTTCACAGGGTAAATAAGTTTGTTCAGCCTGTGCCAATGATTGCTATTGTTATCATTACTACAGTAATCACAACTGATGCTCTTGAAATTATACCAGGCTTTGTAGGTTGATGTTCCTTCCCAGCCTCTAAAATTTATTTATTTATTTATACTTTGGGCTACAAGGCAGCCCCATCCCGAGGGCTCTGGGCGATTATTACAGCAGATAATAAATACAATTTTAAAACATCATAAATAGGCTAAAACTTATAAAAGCTTGGCGAAAACTAGCTAAACATTAGCATTTAAATGCTTAAAAAATAAATAGGCATAAGGTGTGGGTAGAGCCCGGTGCCTAATATTAGGTCTTCCACCCCAGGGAGAGCGGTGGAGTCTGAATAGATGTTATAGGCCAGATGTAGAGGCGGTAGGAAGGGCCAGCAAAGGGGCCAGCGGAAGGGGGGGGCCAGCCCGGAAGGGGGGGAGGCACCATCAGCGGCTGGACTCTCAAGGCCAGCGGAACAGCTCCATGCTTGCGAGCCCTCGCGGAACTCACCAAGGTCCCGCGGGAACAGCAGTGGGAGGCGTTCCACCAGGCGGGGCCAGAACAAGGCCAGCCTGGCCGGTGTGGAGAAAACCAGCAGCATCATCGAGAAGGCTGGGGACCTGTGGAGTCAGCCTCTACCGAGCGAAGAGGCGTGTGGGAACATATGGTGTCGCGGTCGAAGATCACGAGGGGGGTCCCAGGCGCATAAGGCCTTAAGGTCAACACCAACACCTTAGCGATCGGGCACTCTACTGGGAGCCAATGCTTAGTCCGGCGCCCAGCACAGGCTGAATATAGTCCCAACTGCGTACCTGTGAGCGAAGCGCCCGCCCGCTTATGTGGACCAGTTTCAATCTCTGGATCGGCAAGGCCGGTATTAGAAGCGAATTACAATAGTCTAGCCTGGAGGTGACGTTAAGTGGATCACAGTGGCTAGGTCGGCAGGAGAGAGGAAGGGGGCCAGCAGCCGGAGCCTGGCGAAGGTGGAAAAAAGGCAACCGGGTTACCATGGGCCACCTGGGTCTCCATAGAAAGAGGCAATCCAGGTGGACCCCAGGTCTACGCACAGAAGTCGGCGTAATGTGACCCCCTTCCCGCACGGCGGCTGAAAAGTCCGCCCACTCTCCCACCAGCGGCCAAGCCAAAGGATCTCCGTCTTCGATGGATTCAGCTTTAACCTGCTCTGTCGCCAATAACCAGCAGCTCCAGACAATGCTGTAGAGCCGCCAGAGGCGGCTGCTCCCCTCCATGTCGACAGAATGAGCTGGGTGTCAACCGCATACTGCTGACAAACCACCCCAAAACTCCATTACCAGCTGAGCAAAGGGGGTGAGTACATAGATGTTAAATAATGGCCGGGGGGATAATAAGCCCCTGGGGTACACCGCAAAGCGGGGCACTTCTGGGAAGCGGTCAGCCTCGCATACTGATTCCGGCCCGGGCGAGACAATCCATTGAAGGACCATGCCCGTGTGCCTCGAGGAAGCTGACCAGGCGGTGGAGTCAAAAGGTCATGATGCGACCATATCAGCGGCTGCGGTAAAGATCTACTTTTAATACCAGCGGCGATCCGCCTCGGTCAAGCTGTATGCGGAGTGTATCTGTGGCGGCGGCGAACAGTCTCCATCCATGCCCAGCGGAAAAGCCCGGTTGGAAGGGTCAAAAAGCGATGTGTCATCAGAAAGCGAAGCTGCTCCAGCACCTCTCAATTACGCTTCCCAAGCAAGAAAGATTGAGGCGGAAGCGTGGTAGCCAGATCCCGGATCTAGCGATGGTCTTTAAAGAGTGGGTGGACCACTGCACCTCCTTCAACCCATCGGGAAAGACTCCTTGCTCAAAGGGAGGCATTGATGATACTCAACAGATGGGGTCATTAGCTCACTCCCGGCAAGTTTTACGACCAGGAGGGGCGGATCAGAAAGGACGGAAGTGGGTCTAACAGCAGCTAAGGCCCTGTCAGCAGCTGACTTCAAGGCAAGGAAAACTGGGCCATACAAGGGGCCTGAAGGCTGACAGGGAGCCTCGGTTCACTATTGTATCAACGTGGGAGAAGGTCCTGAAAGCCCGGGCTTGTGCGCGACCTTATCCGCAAAAAAGCTCGCAAATGCCTCACGGCTAATGCTCAATTGCAGAATTTGAAAGAACCTCAAATGAGGTTAAAGACGAATTATCGCGAAACAATTGTGCGAGCCCCAAAGCGGATGCAAAAGAAGAGGAGGAAGAGAAGAAAGTTCTCTTATTTCGCCGTGCCAGCCATCTCATAGGCTTTCATAAGCGTCTATAAGATGTTGGCTAAGTCTGAGATTTCCTCCATATTAAACTCTAAGTCTAAAGCCCGTTCATACGGCATTAGCTCCTCACATGTACCATAGACGCGGCGAGGCGGGGCATAGAGACGCTGGGGGGCAATGAACTTCGATGGCATCAGAAGGCGCAGGAATTCCAGTCCTCTACCTGCTCATCCCGAGTGTGCCGGCGAGTTCAGGGGTCCCGCAGAGCATTCAGGAAACCAAGTGGATCATAAGTCTCAGCGGTGGGCATAAATCAACCCGTCGCCTAGACAGAGCGTTGAGGGCATGTCATCGGACCGACAGAGTAATGAGCCGGACCATGGCGCTGTTGACAGAGGACGACCAAATCAATCCCACAGACCAAATCCAGCGTGTGCCGGCCGCCGTGGAGTGGGGCCGTTTACTAAGAAGACTTCGTCGCCATGGATGACACTAGGTCGCCAGCGGCTGTGTACATGAGGCGGCATCGGCATGGGCGTTGAAGTCCCTGTCCCAGACCAACAAGCCTGGGGAACGCGGCCCCCCAGTCGACACCACCTCAGCAGCGGCAGGCGCTGCTTCGGCAGCTAAGGCGACCCGGTACACCAGAGAACAGCCAACCTCTCCAGGGCCAGCCACTCTGAAGCCCGACACACTCCATGCGGTGATCTCTGCAGGTTGAGGGCCCTGAAGGAATGGACTCCCGGTGTGCTTTGATACGACCCTGTGTTGTTGCAGTTGGTGGAGACAGTGAAACCTGGTGGCGTGACCTGCGCTGAAGCGCAGTCTCACCCTGGCAGGTTTACGGTGACTGCATGGAGTCACCTGCTGGGCTCGAGAAAATCCTGGAGCACAGCAGATGTATTGTTAATGGACCTGAGTATTAATCAACACCAGGGCCGAAGCAGAGTGTCCTGATCCCAACCACCATCGTTCTTGGGATAGATTCCGGAGGTCAGAAGGCGACGAGCATAGCCATATCTGTCGCGCCTTCTATCATATGGCCGCCGCCTACGCCAATATCTTCCCGTCCCATCAGCACTGGGATCCCCTAGCCCCAAAGTTGGTGCCCCAAATGGGGAACAAGTCCCCACCATAGGGAAATCTAACCAAGAAAAAGGGTTGGCACCAAGGTGCTTCCTTCCCGCTGTGTGCCCAGGCTACAGAAATAGTCACTAACACTATCCTCCAGGGCAGAGGCAAACTCATGGGGATTGCCAAAGACAGCTGCCCAAAGCGTGCCAGATAGCAGCTAAAGCTATGCCAGAGCTCAATGGGCCCCAGTTCATCTTGAGGTTCACACATAAAAGGAGCTTAGGAGAGAGGTGCCCAACCAAATATTCCTCCCGTCCGCTTCTGTTTTGTTCTTTGCAGGGGCGTAATTTTGTACAAAGAACACTTTACTGGTCTGCAATCATTTTTTTTGTATGCTTAAAGTAAATGTTAAAAAAATTGGAATGAAAATGTGGTGGAAGCTGCCATCAAGTTACAGTTGATGTAGGACCTGATAGGTTACAAGGGCGAAGCATTTGGAGGTGGCTTAACTAACTCCAGATTCAAATGGTCTGATGGAGGTACCTTTCTTTCTCCTAGAACAAGAATATGGCCAATAAGATTATTGAATGCATCCTGAAGGGACACAGTCTTTAGACTAGCAGCACCACACTTCCAGGGGATTGTTTGGGGAGGCCTCCTGATGACACTAATCAGGTTTGGTGAGGGGTTTGGTATAGGGGGGTCCCATAGCTTGTGTTGATTACCAGAAGTTTCCTCGCGGGATAACGGCGTGTTGTTGAATGCAAGTTTTCCTCCGCGAGGTCAAACTGCTCCTAATCATGGACAAACACTAGGTGGCATCTTGAGCAGATCCCATTATCCTATGATAAGTTAATAGCATTTGCTCAGGATTGCAAAACGGCGAAATTGGCTGAAAATGGTAAGGAAGTAAATTGGAAGCCAAATGTGTTGAATGCAAAGGTTTCTCACAAGGTCAAACTGCTCACTAGGCATCATGGACAAACCGCAGTGGCGTCTTGAGTAGAACCCATTAACCTATGATAAGTTAACAGCATTTGCTCAGGATTGCTAAACAAAATTTAAAGCTGAAATGGTAAAAGTGCTGATGTAAAACCCCAGATGTGTTGAATGTAAGTTTCCCTCCGCGAGGTCAAACTGCTCCTAGGCATCATGGACAAACACTAGGTGGCATCTTGAACAGATCCCATTAACCTATGATAAGTTAACAGCATTTGCTCAGGATTGCAAAACGAAATTATCCACCAGGCGTGAAGTGCGTGTGGAAACCCCAAATGTGTGTTGAATGCCAAAGTTTCCTCCGCGAGGGTCAAACTGCTCCTACTCATCATGGACAAACACTAGGTGGCGTCTTGAGCGGATCACATTAACCTATGATAAGAAGTTAACAGCACTTAGGATTGCAAAACAAAATTTGGCTGAAATAGTAAGAATGCGTGAAAACCCAAATGTGAGATACGAAGTTCCTCTTAGTCAAACTGCTCTAGGCATCATGGACAAACACTAGGTGATAGAGTCTCGAGCAGATCCCATTAACCTATGATAAGTTAACAGCATTTGCTCCGCGATTACCGCAAAACACGAATTTGGCTGAAAATAATGAAATGCGTGTAAAACCCCAAATGTCTTGAATGCAAGTTTCCTCACAGGTCAAACTGCTCCTACTCATCATGGACAAGCACAAGCTGGTGTCTTGAAGGCAGATCCACTAACCTATGATAAGTTAACAGGATTTGCTTAGGATGGCAAAAGCGCAAAATTGGCTGAATTAGTAAGTACTTGTAAAACCCCAAATGTGTTGAATGCAAGTTTCCTCACAGGTCAAACTACTGCATTACTCAACATGTACAAGCACTAGGTGGCGTCTTGAGGCAGATTCCATTAACCTATATGATGAAGTTAACAGCATATGCATGATTGCAAAACGAATTTGGCTAAAATAGTAAGTACTTGTAAAACCCCAAATGGCAAGATGCAAGTTTCCACATGGGTCAAACTGCTCCTAGGCACCATGGACAAACACTGGAGCTGGCATCTTAGGCAGTCTATTGACATAAGGTATGTTAACAGTATTTGCTCAGGATTGCAAAACATGAATTTGGCTGAAATTCACAAGAATGCGTGTAAACCAAAATGTATTGAATGCAAGAGTTTCCTCGCGAGGTCAGACTGCTCCTACTAATCTGAACTAAACACTAAGGTAGAGTCTTGAGCGAATCCCATTAAGCTATTATAAGTTAACAGCTTTAGCTAAGGATTGCAAAACACAAATTTTTGCAGGAGTGGTAAGTGCATGTAAAACTAACTGTATGTTGAATGCAAGTTTCCTCACGGGCCAAACTGCTCCTACTCATCATGGACAAACACTAGGTGGCGTCTTGAGCGAATCCCACTAACTATATGATAAGTTAACAGCATATGCACATGATTACCAAAGCAATTTGGCTGAAATAGTAAGTACATGTAAAACCCCAAATGTGTTGAATGCTGAAGTTTCCTCACAGGTCAAACTTCTCCTACTCATCATGGGCCAGTGCGATGATTGGCGTCTTGAGCAGATCCCACTAACTTATGATAAGTTTAAGGCATTTGCTTAGGATTGCAAAACCACCGAAATTGGCTGAAATACTAGAATGCGATGAAAAACCCCAAATGTATTGAATGCAAGAGTTTCCTCATGGGTCAAACATACAAGGCATCATGGACAAACACTAGGTGAAACGTCTTGAGCGTATCCCATTGACATATGGTATATTAACAGTATTTGCTCAGGATTGCAAAACATGATTTGGCTGAAACAGTAATTATGTGTAAAACCCCAAAGGTGTTGAATGCAGAAGTTCCTTCTGGTCAAAGCTGCTCCTACTCATCATGGGACAGGCACTGGGTAGTGTCTTGAGCAGATCCTTAACCTATGATAGATTTAACAGCATTTGCTCAGGATTGCAAAGCACAAATTTAGCTGAAAATAGGAAGTGCGTGAAAAAACCCCAAATGTGTTGTATGCAAGAAGAGTTTCCTCGGGTCAAACTGCTCCTAGGCATGGACAAACTACTAGGTAAGCGTCTTTCCAGCAGATCCATTAACCTATGATAAGTTAACAGCATTTGCTCAGGATTACAAAGAAACACAAATTTGGCTGAAATAGATGCGTGTAAAGCCCAAATGTGTTGAATGCAAGCTTCCTCGCAGATTGAAACTTCTCCTACTCATCATGGACAAACACTAAGATCCATCATTGAGCAGATCCCATTAACCTATAAAGTGAACAGCCTTTGCTCGGGATTGGAAAACACAAATTTTGCTGAAATAGTAGAGGTATGTAAAAGGCAAATGTATTGAATGCAAGTTTCCTCACGAGCCAAACTGCTCCTAGGCATCATGGACAAACAATAGGTGGTGTCTTGAGCAGATCCCATTGACATATGGTATGTTAACAGTATTTGCTCAGGATTGCAAAACACGAAATTATCTGAAACTGTAAGTACGTGTAAAACCCAAAATGTGTTGAATGCAAGTTTCCTCACGGGTCAGACTGCTCCTACTCATCATGGACAAACACTAGGTGGCGATGCTGAGCGAATCCATTAACCTATGATAAGTTAACAGCATTTGCTCAGGATTGCAAAACACAAATTTGGCTGAAATAGTGATGTAAAACCCAAATGTGTTGAATGCAGGGGTTTCCTCGCTGAGTCAAACTGCTCCTACTCATCATGGACAACACTAGGTAGAGTCTTGAGGCAGATCATTAACCTAATATAAGTTAACAGCATTTGCTCAGTTAGCGAGAAACACAAAATTTGGCTGAAATAGTGAGATTAGTGTAAAACCCCAAATGTGTTGAATGCAAGCTTCCTCCGCAGATCAAACTTCTCCTACTCATCATCGACAAACACTAGGTGGCATCTTGAGCAGATCCATTGACATGGTATGTGTTAACAGTATTTGCTCAAGTTGCAAAACAAATTACCACAAAACCCATGTCGTGTAAAAGGCAAAATGTGTTGGTCTGAAGTTTCCTCACGGGTCAAACTGCTCCTACTCATCATGGACAAACACTAGGTGGCGTCTTGAGCAGATCCCATTAACCTATGATAAGTTAACAGCATTTGCTCAGGATTGCAAAATACCAATTTGACTGAAATAGTAAGTGTAATAAGGCCCCAAATGTGTTGAATGCAGAAGGATTTCCTCATGGGTCAAACTGCTCCTACTCATCATGGACAAACACTAGGTAGAGTCTTAAGGCAGATCCCATTAACCTATTATAAGTTAACAGCATTTGCTCAGAGTTGAAACACAAATTTGGCTGAAATAGTAAAGAAGTTAGTGTAAAACCCCAAATGTGTTGAATGCAAGCTTCCTCTCAGGATCAAACTTCTCCTACTCATGTGAGGACAAACACTGGCTGGCATCTTGAGCAGATCCACATTAACCTATGGTAAGAGTTAAGGGGGGGGAGGGTGCTTCCGCATGAGTTCCCGTCCTCTCTGCACAAGGGGGGGGCATGAGATCATGCAGCCCCTCCCTCCCTCCCTGCACTGCGGGGGTCTCGCGGGTGACTGACCTTTGGGGGGGGGTGAGTGGAGGAGAGGCGGGGGGGAAGAAGGGGGGGCTGGATTGGGGAGAGGGGCTGCTTCGGGTCAGGCCCCTGGCCGGGGGCTCCTCTTAGGGGCAAGCGAGGGGAAGCCTATGCCCCCCCCCCACCCCAGGGAGAGGAATAAACCGTGGGGACACACCCCCCCCGCCTTGGCTGTTCTCTCTCTGGGGCGTTCATTCAACTCATTCAGGGAGTCTCCATCCCCACCCCCAGGAGGGCGAAGCCCCCAGCAGGGAGCAAAGGGCTGGGGGGGGGGGACACAAGGGGGTCCTCCATTTGGGGCTGAAGTCCTCACAGGCAGGACTTGAGGAGGGAAGGGGTGAAATGTGGGGCCAGGGTCTTCTAGGGAGGGGCCAAAGCACAGAGAAAGGGATGGGGGAAGCCAAGAATTAAGGGAGCCCTCCCCCCCACTTCACACAGCCCTTCCTGATCCCACCTCTCTCTCTCTCTCTCTCTCTCTCTCACACACACACACACACACACACACACACCCCACCCCACCCCCCCCAAGGAAGAGCCAGGGAATGGAGCCCTGCAAGAGACAAGGGCAGGAAAGGGCCCTTTTAGCCGCTTTGGACTGGCGAGGGGGCTGAGGGGTCAAGGCTGAGGAGGGGCAGGAGGTGTGGGGGAGCCCCCCCCCCATTCCTCTGACCCCTCTTCTTCTGGGCAGCCTGGTCCCAGCATCCTTCTTTCCAGCTCAGGGTGCCAAGCGATGCAGCCGCCTCCTTTGCTCTTTGCAGAAATGAGGGAGAGCCCCCCCTTATTTCTCCTCCCTGGGGAAATCCTGGTCCTCTAAATTGCAGGTTCCTTTTCTACTCCCCCAGGGAGGGTGGTGAAGGGGGGGTCGCTCCAGGTTAGCGTGTAGCCATGGACATGATCTATAATTTGATTGTAAATCTTCTTTGATCCAGTGGAAAAATATTGAGAATCTCAATATTTGCATCATGACGTCTTCACAAAGCAGTGGATTGTATTGGGGTAGTTTCTAGGCATGGGCATAATATTTGAATTGATGGCAAGTTCGGCCTCACTCAGTGCAAAACCCACGAGGATCCATTCTTTACTAAGTGCCGTGGATCCACGTTCTGTGGAAGTACCACCAAGCGGGAGATTCCTGATTTTTGCAGTTCGCTCTTTGGTTGTGAACATGACCTGTGAATTTAGTGCGGCCTGACACAGAAAGCACAAGAATCCGTGAGGATCCATGCTTTGGAGTTATGTAAGGTTTGAAAAGAAAGAATCATAAAAACCTTTTTAAAAAATAAAATTTATTGAAATGTTAAAAAGAAGAGGTGGTTTACACAGATATGTAACAAAAACTTATACCATATTTGGTTACAATTCCACACAAATATCTAACATTATAACTCTCATTTTATACAACAAAATTAAAAGACTTCCTTGCTGTACTTCAGGAGTAATTTTCCTTTGATTATTCATTAATCCTTCCTTAATGGATAAGTTCTTTGATCAACTTCAATAGTATTGTTACATTCCTGCTTTAAACATTTGTATTTAACCCTTTCAATCTATCTTTACACTTAATTCTGAGATTAATTAATCTATTACATATCTATTTCCTAATTTCAAATATAAAAAGTGTTAATGTATTTAAAAGAAACATTCAAAATTAATTGTTATTCTTATTATTTTTAAATTAAGAAACTTGTGTACATAAAATATATATATCAAACTATAGCAAAATAAGACATCACGTTCTCAGAGCGCATTTACTTACAGAGTTGCAAAAAAACCCCACCCTTCCTTAATCTATGGGGTTTGTCTATTCAGCACGTTGTATAAACAGTCTGATTTTTAGAGGTTCCATTGTGGCAAAGAGGAACAAGAACAGATTGATTTTAACTAATTTTTCCACCTTTTCTCCAGGTATAAGTTGAAGTTCTTCCAGGTTTTTTCATACCTTGAGAGTGGTAAGTCTTTCAGGTAAGTGGAGAGTTTGTCTATATCCTTGTATTCAATTAACGCCTCTATCCAGTTGTAACAGCTTGGGGCTTTTTTGTTTTTCCATCTTTTTGCAATCTGTATTCTTGCTGCCATAGAAAGATATAAAAATAAATTAATATTTCTTACTGGTGGGGTATCCTGAAAAATACCCAGTAGGTTGTTTTCCGGCTGCATCTTGAATTTTTCACCTAAGAACCTTTTGACGCAGCACCAGGTAAAGCAAGGAATAACACATAAAAGGAGACAAAACGCTAATCCCCTTTCCCTGTCACTATTACATGCCCTGCCTAATGGGTGGTGGAAAGCAGGGCA
This sequence comes from Sphaerodactylus townsendi, assembly GCF_021028975.2. Classification (NCBI taxonomy): domain Eukaryota; kingdom Metazoa; phylum Chordata; class Lepidosauria; order Squamata; family Sphaerodactylidae; genus Sphaerodactylus; species Sphaerodactylus townsendi. Next base: position 7,614,386 of record NC_059428.1, on the reverse strand, counting down.
GGTCCTCAGAGCTTAAACAGTTGCCATTTGCGAAGGGCTCACATCACTTGTGCGCACACATGGCCTAGAAACATGGCCCTTGCCTTCTCAGTCCAGGCAAGAGCCCTTCTCTCCCAAGAACAAAGAAGCCGAGACAAAAGGAAGACCTCCACACAGGCATCCGCCTGCTTCTATATTACCACCCCTTTGTGGCTCCCTCTATACCTGTGTTGCTAGGCAAACTACATTTTCTGCCCTCCAGCCAGGTAGGACCTTCCTTATACTGATCTGGGATTTCTGAGTCCTCCAGATCTATGGTGCCTAGTTGGAGAAGGGGGAAGGGAAAAGAAAAGGGAGGGGGGAAGCCATTTCTCCAGAGTGGCAAAGGGGGCTGAGACCCTTCCTGTCCTTCTGTCACCCTGAGTCCACTGGGCTCCGGAGGTGGGGGGCTAAAGGTTTGGGGGAGTCTGTGGAAGGAAAAAAAGGCACCGTCTTCCAGAGTGATTTGAGGGCCTGCAGCTGCCAGTCGCATACCTCAGAAGGACTCCAGCTTTTAACTTATTAATAGTATTCATTCATTCATTCATTCATTCATGGATCTTAGACCAAAACATTTTAAATAGGAGTTAAAAAATAAACCAACTGAAAACCAAATCTAAAACCTAATATACCAGTAAAACACAATTAAAATATTACTTTTCCATATTTCAACAACTAACAAAAGCCTATAATGGCATTTCTCAATGTCTGTTTGGGGAAAAAGGTCACTTCACCCTATATTTCAGTGTTCTTCGAAATTCTTAAATTTACACACGTATACACACAATTTTGCAACTAACCATGTAATATTAGGATCTGTTTCCTGAAGTAACCGTCTTAATATATGTTTGTTATTATTCCCAGCAAGTTCCAGCACGTTAGCGGGCCTGATATGTCATTGTGAGGCTTTTCAAGGAAAGGACCCCTGAAAAACACATGTTCCATAGTATCGATCTCTCTTAATTGACAATCCCATAGCCTTTTTTCAAGGGAATTTTTCTGTATCTTCCCTCCAAAACCCTAGAGGGGAGTGAGTCACTTCTAGCTGAAGAGAATTCTCTCCTCTTATTACTTCTAGAAAATATAAATAGGGTGCTGGGTAATTTTTGTATTTTAGGTGATCTGGAAATAGGTACTCTGGAATTGCTGCTAAATCAGATTGATGCTCAGTATCAAAAATTCTTTGCTTGACAAATGATTTAGCCCGTGCAGGTCCCAGCTCCAAAATAGCCTGGGGGAATATACCCACAGAACTGGGATATGGCGACTTGCCACTTTAGATGGATGGAATATTACATTTTTATTTTTCAGAGCGTCTACTATGTTGTTCAGGTAGAAAGCGAACAGTTGTGGAGCAAGCATACAGCCGTGTCTCACACCCCTGTATGTTCTTACAGGCTCAGTCAGGTGACCTTCACGACTGCATCTAACTCTAAGAAAGGTGTCTTTGTACAAAATTTGCATGAGACTCAACAATCGCTTGTCTGTAGAGGAGTCTTGTAGTTTATCCCATAATCTTTCTCTAGATACAGTATCTCGAACAAGTTGATAAGTTCAACTACCTGGGGACTGTGGTTCAGTCAACAGGCTCGAATGTGGAGCATATAAAAATGGTAATGGGAAACGCAGGAAATGACAAATACAGGGGCAGTCTTAAGGTTTTTTTTCGTACTAAGGGAGGGCACTATGTACCAGCTGCCATTAAACTATACCAAGCAAAGATTCTGACACAACTTACGTACGGTGTACATTACAACAAAAAACAGTGGCAAATAATATCGTTAGAGAGAACCCAAAGCACATACTTGAGAGCCATTCTACAGGTTCCGCCTGGTGTACTGAATACCTTTGTAAGGTTAGAGACGGGTCAAATGAAAGTTGCTGACAGAATTTTCTTACTATCAGTTTATCAATGGCTTAATGTTTACACAAACCCTAAAGGACTCCTAATAGCCCAAGACTCTTTCCAACCTAGATGGATGTGTGAGGTTAGGGAAGGCCTGCACAAGAGAGGCATATCACCTAGTTCTCTCTTGACACAAGACTTGTCCTCAGCCAAGACTACAGTCAAGCTGAGAGTTCAAGATATGGCTCGTCAACAAGATGTAACAGCATTCCCCAAATTTAATCTCAAACCATCCATTAAATACACTTTGGGTCCTTCCCCCTATCTATATAACTTGGACAGCCAGTCACTTAGGAGGACTTTCACACTCACCAGATGTGATGCTCTTCCCTCAGCAATGATTGAGGGCAGATATAAAAAATTCCATATATCAGCAGGCTTTGTCCATGTGATATGGGGGAAATAGAGACCCTGACGCATATTTTTTTTTACGATGCCCCACTCACAAAGAAATGAGGGCAAAACTGTTTGACTCTCTTCCAACATCAATTTTTCTTGGCCTCGAGGATTGTGCCATGGAAAGACTATTAGAAGATGCCAATCCGAATATAACCAGGGGTGGCGAAATTTAGTGCTTATGTTGTTAAAAGGCGTGGATAAGTAGGGCAATAAAAATAGGAACTCTGGATCAACGATTTTATCTTTTATTCAAATTTTATCCCAGTTTTTAACTTGAACTTATATTGTGGTTTGGACAAACAGTCTTTGGAAACTGGTTACCTCAATTTTATTTTGTATCTGGTCTGGAAATGTACTATCTGGATTTTATATTTTATATTTGATGTTTTCTGGTCTTTGACCGAAATAAAATATTGATTGATTGATTGATTGATACAGTATCGAAAGCAGATCTGAAGTCTAAAAATGCTGCATACAGGGGTGTGTCTTTCTTTGACCCATAGTTCTCCAGAAGATGTTGCACCACCAAACAATGATCTACAGGTGATCTACCTTCTCTGAAACTGGATTGTTCAATAGCCAAGATCTCTTCACTACCCAACCAATCTTTAAATTTAATTTGTAGATGTTCGGTATATAGTTTACTTATATTCTTTAGTAAACTGATTGGTCTGTAATTTGCAGGATCCATTCTATCCCCTTTTTTTGCGGAACGGAACTACAATTGCTGTATTCCATCCAGCTGGTATCCTGCCTGTTTCATCTATATATGCAAATAGTGAGGCTAGAAATGGGGGGCCCCCCCTTGATATTTCCCTTAAGGAGTTCCGGAGAAATGCCATCGTGACCAGGGGCTTTTCCGTTTTTTAATTGGTTTATAAGAGACTTTGTCTCTCTGGGGGTAACTGCAGGCCATTTTGTCAGACTTTCTAAATTGGGGATTGAATGACCATCTTCTGTACTATAATACAGGGATTGGGAAAAAGAGACCAACTTTTCTGTTGGTATGTTCACTGCCAAGGGGGACAGTACTTTTTTCTCATCCTCTGTGACCAACTTCCAGAAGAGAATGGTTTTCACTTTTGGCTGCATTCGTCAACTTTGCCCACATTCCTTTAGCATATTGTTTTTTTGGAATAGTTGATAGTTTCTTTCTTCCGGGTCTTTAATAGGGAATACGCTTCCTGCTTTGATTCTTTGTTTGTGTGCTGTACTAGTTGGAATGCTGTTTTCAAGGCTTTTTTTAGCAGCAAAACAATCCGAATTAAACCGCAGTTTAGAACCTCCTGTATAATTAGGAGGCTTTTTCTTATGCTTAACAAGCAAGTGGGCCTCTAATTCTTAAATCAATGCATCGTTCTTTTCCAAGCGTTCAGATCGTGGATTCAGATTTTCTAGAGCATGTCTTATGGGTGCTGCCCTTTTTAATTCTTCCAAAGCTGGATAAAAGTTCTTGGATACTGCAGTCTTCCCCTTCCTTGACGACTTGTTTCTAAGTCAGCAACATCAGGTGTTTGGACTAATTCTGATAACTCCTGCACCCAAGGTTTTCCTTTTTCCCTTCTTCTTTCTTGTCAGAAAGAACTCTGCTGGAACCATTTGTCTATGTCAGTTTCCATGGGCAGGTTCTCAATTGAGGCGCAAACTACTTTCTTCGGGAATCTAGTATAACAGAGACTTCTTTTTCCTTATATAACTGTTTATTGCAGTTTCAAGAAATTGGAAGAAGATGTACATTAGTATTACTGCAATTATGAGCATATGAATTATACAAATTTATAAGAAAAGAAAAAAATTGGTTTCAAAATAAAATCTATTCTGCTTATCTAATACATGGAATTACTGCTCATTTTTATGTAAGTTCTCCTTCCTTCCCCCTCCCCATAGGTTACCCCTCCCCTTCCTAACTTCCCCTCTACGTCTCTCCAGAATTATATCAATTAATTACGGAAAATTAAACAATAAAAACTTGTCAAGTATATATTAATTTAAGTGAAACGACATTTTATATACTTTATTTACATACTTTATCCAAGGCCGCCAAGTTTGGTAGTATTCTTCGGTTGGCTTTCCTTTAAGGTTAAAAGATATCTTGTCCATTACATATAGTATAACAGAGACTTCTTGGTTTACTGGGGTACATGTTTGTTGCCTATTTTGCGTTTTTGGTTTTACAAAACTATTATTATCCAGTAAATTCTGTTTTAATAATTCTCAACTATTAATTATTTCCTTCGCTGGTAAGGCCATGTAGGATTCTTTGAGATTGTCCTTCCAAATTTGGTTTTCCACAACTTCCTTCGGGGAGTCTTGAACCTGCCTCTTCATTGACCTCTTCTGTTCACGTGTGTCCTTCACTCTTTTTTACTTGGCTCAATGAATTCAGTTGTATATCCAGTGCTTTTCTTAGGAATACTGTTAGCATGATGTGGACATGGAAGTTCAAAAGGGGGTCAGAGCAGAAAAAGATTCTCCGCTGAAGTTAAACTTACAAGAGTCAGATGTTGTTTTTGCTGCAGTTAGCTAACAAGTGTCTGAACATAACCGCAAGCTAGCTTGTGTTAGCCGCATCCTATGACAGTTTCCAAGAAGATGTCTGCCTCTCCTGTTCTTTGCAATACTAAGAAAAGTTCTTTGCTCTGTAACATGCTGGGTAGCCCCCACCTCTTGGCCACCACGGGTTGCTATGCAGAATAAGTATTAACCTTGCTACATTAGCTTTTGTACGGAACTGTTTGCCATATAAGGTAGTGCTAGTGGCGTGGGAATCGATAGGCTAACTGAGCTAACTGCACCCACTTGTAATCTCTATAAAAGTTTATGCACGCCTGTGATCTGTGATCAGATAGCTATCTGTTCTTGTGGCTTTCAGGCCTGAATAAAATATCTTCCTGGTCAAGAAACGGTCGTCCAATTGCTGTTTGACCTTGTCCTGTTGGTGACTGCTGATTTATTGAAGAGCAGTGGACGAATAAAAGTGTCCTTAAATACACGAGCCAGAAACACCCCCTTAGATGCTAAAAAAAGCTCTTTTAGGTAGCCTTGTAAAGGGGTGCTATGTGAGTTGAAAGTTAATAACACTTTTAATTGCTGCAAAATTGATTCCAAGACCTCTACCATTTTTAGGTTTGCATCATTGATTTCTTTCCCAAACAGTACTCTTAAATGTCTCTTGGGCATATGCCCATTGCTCCAGCAAGGAATTATTCCTCTATAAGCATGTACAGTCACACAAAGTTTGTTTCAAGATAATACCAAGTTGTTGGAGTCTCCTGTTTGGGGATTTTTAAAAGAAGAATTGTTGTATGTTCCTTTAACAGACTTTAATTGAGATTCAAACTGTTTGACCAGGGGTTCCTCCATTTTCACTCCTGAATAAAAGCTTTATTTAACCGATGGTTCAGTAGCTTCAATTCTTTAAATATATACTCAACTGTGGAAACCATAAGAGACAGGAGACTAAAAAGATCTTCACTATTCCTCAAATTGTTCATGTTGCATTCCTCTGCCTTTTCCGTGGCAGCTGGCTCAAGAAGGTCATTACTTGTATCAAAACAATACTCTCCGCCAAACACCCCACTGACTAAAATATTACTGTCAAAGACATCAACAGCATTCTCAAGTTCGTTTTTCATTAGGCTCTCAGGTCATTGGAGTGGCAACTGTTTGGAACAACACTCCGTGAAGGCTGGTGTTGGGGTGCGTCAGCGGACCCAGTAGAGCCTCAGAAAGAGCACAGGAATGCCTGCGCCATCTGTGCCCTCCCGGGCTCCCAGGTACGCACATCACGAGATCCCCCTGACTCACAGGTCACCAGATGCTGAGTCATGGGTCACAAGACCCCCAGATGTGGAATTGACCCAGACGGAGACGTTTCTTCCTGCACGTACACTGCCCCCGCAGGCCATGAATTGCGCAACTATCTCCCGCTCTCCCGCCTTCCCCAAACCCTAATAAAAGGTGCCAGGGACCACAGTACGGCAGATTAGCCAGATCCACGGATCACGCTAGCCCGCCACTGGCTTCTCTCCACCGGATGATATCACTGCGTCTCGTCTCTTCATTGCGTCGCCGTACCGACTTCAGGCTAGTAAATAGAAACATTTTATTATTTATCTCATTTTCCAAATTAAGTGGCTAAGAGAAGCAAGGATTTTTACCAGACCTTTTTTACCACCTTCAGTTACAAATAAATATGGGCTGTAAAAAGCGGCTGAGAGAGGCAGAAATGGAAGGAAAACACCCCCCCCCCAATTGCCACACAATTAAAGATAAAGGACTTTTTTTCAGTTCCAACAGCAACCGCTTTGAAAGCCTAATGAATATTTATATTTATGTGATTTGATTTCTATTATAAGACTATACTTTAATAGTATGGGTATGAGGATTTCTTATACTGGTTATTGGGAAATGCTAGATGCAGAGTCTGACATATTCTGATCTAGGAATGTTCAGACCTGCAAAAAGCACAAAAGTTTGGCCTACGTCACTGTCCAGATCCTGGTGAGATCACCTGGAAAGTGATTGGATGAGAGAACTATACAACTGGACAGTAGCACAATGGCAGTGCAAGAGAGTTTGTGGGCATTACAGATTGTGTAAATACTGCTCTGGAGAAGGGGGAAACGTGTCTTTGTTCCTGCTTGTGAAGATAAAGCCTTCCTGTTTGGAAAGAGACCTGCTGGGTACTCGTGGTTCTTTTCTGCCAACTGGTGCCTCTTGATATCCCAGACTAACTGGCGGCAGCGCCAACAGGATTGCATTTATGTTATTCATTGGCTATAAATCTGTATTGTGACGGTTGTGATTGTTTGTTATGTGACTCTTCTCAGAGTGATTGGAGGACCTGAAGCTGCCGATTGCTCACCTCAGAAGGACTCCACCCTTTTTATAAAGCTGCACCTCGACATTGGAGAGCTGCGAGAAACTCCTGAAAAGAAAGTACAGACGACAGAACTGCCAGTCTGTTCATCTTCATGGGACTGGCTTGGCAGAAGAAAGGAAACAGGCCCAAACTGGTACGTGCCAATTGTTGTTTTTCATACTTCATACTTGAAGAACTTTTCCTTATGAACAGCAACAACAAAGGTTTGCTTGTCTTTTCCACAAACGCACACGTCGCAAGGCGAAATCACACGAAGAACTGAACTTCTTCAGTTTTTTAATTAGAAATATTTATTTGATACCCTCTTTGAATTAAATGAAAGTTACACTTTGTTTGGAGTGACCTCAGAGTTGTCGAGCTAAACATGGTGAGACGCAATTTCTCGCACACGCTCACACGTTCTGCATGGGAGTTGCCACCTTCTGATCTTCAGGTAGAATCAACGATTTAAGAGGTGCCCTTCTTTAGACCCTCAACCTGAAAACAGTCATTTTATTTATCCGCAAAGGCCCCCGAGGGCAGAGAAGTCAGCCAGGCCGAGATGCTGAGCCTGCCACTCTGGGGGTAAAAGTGACCCCAGGAAAGTCCAGCAAGAGGGTTGCTGAGTTCCAGGTGGGGCCTGCAGTTCTCCTGGAATCGCAGCTGGTTTCCAGACCCCAGAGGTCAGTTCCCCTGGAGAAAGCGGTAGATTCAGTGGTGGGACATTATGACACCTGTGTATGAAACTGGTGTCCAGCCGCTGGTCATTTGAATTCTGCAAAAAGCAGCAGCCCTTCTTTTGCGTTGAGGAGAAAAAATGGGTGTGAGGGAAGGGAACTTCTTCCTCCGTTAGAGTCACCCACAGCCCCATCCGTAGACCCTGATGCTTGTGGGGCGGAGCTATGGACTGGGGTCCAAGGCCTGCCCAGCACAGGAGAAGAAGATGTTCTGACACACGTTCCCAGGGTTCACGCAGCCCAGCAGAGCCGCCAACCCCCATGGAAACACTCCTGAGGCTCACCAGTCATCCCACGAGGTGCCTCCCCTGTCACAGGAAGAGAGGGGCGGAGCTTGCTGGTGAGGCCACACCTCCTGGTATCAGCCTCCTGGCCACCTCACGCAGAAGGCCCAATTCTCCCTCCGGCACTGGGGTTTGAGTGGGAGGAGCATCTTTTTCCCTGGCAACTGAGTAACAGACCCCCCAAGCAACACAACAGAGAGCAACACGAGGGCTCAGTCACAGGAGGCCTGCGCTGAGGTCCTAGTAAGGCCCTAGTAAGTATTTTGGTTTGTGCTCCCCCTCCTCTACCATCTCCCTTCTGTGGCATTGCCACAGGACCTGGAGATAGCCTGGGATTGCAATGGGTTACTTTCCACCTAGAAATCTCCAGTGATTTCCCAACTTCAAGTGTGCAATCTTGTCTGTTCAAAAGGGTTCATTGCCACCTGACCCCCCATTCTGCCCCATTCCACGTACAAACCACACCCCCGACAAACTCCCACTCTGTGCCAGTGTCAGATTTACACGTGCCCTATAGTAGCAGGAGACCACTGTGGATTTGGGTGGACGCATCTCCTGACACGTCCAGAGCCCCCACAACAGGCCCTAAACCCAGTTTTAATGGGACGAGGTAAGTACGGTAGGCGGTGGGCTTATGAGAGAAGACGAACGAGATATGAGCATGCTCGTTCCCCTTCTGCCCTCCAACATATCCCAAGAAACGAAGGTGGTTGGGTTCAGGAACACCCTGCTTCGTCCCTGGTGTTGATCAATGCCAGGTCCATCAATAATAAAACAGCAGTGCTTCGTGATTTCTTAGGAATCAGCAGATGGACCTGGCTTGTATCATCGAAACCCGGGTGCGTGAAGGAGAGACAGTCGCTTTACGCGAAGTTTCCCCACCAGGTTTCGCATGCCTCCACCAGTCACGAACACGGGGCCGGGGGGGCGGTGTAGCAATGTTCATCCGAGATTCTATCCCCTTTAGGGCCATCCCGGTCCCAGAGATCATTGGTATGGAGTGTGTCGGTCTCGAGTGGTTGGCGACGGAGAGGTTGGCTGTCCTCCTGGTGTACCGGTCGCCTAGCACACCGGGGGACGGTCTGCTGCGGCTGCTGGAGCTGGTGTCTGGCTGGGCATTGAGGTTCCCCAGGCTTATTGTCTTGGGGGATTTCAATGTCCATGTCGACGACGCCTCATGTGCAGTAGCTGCGGACCTGGTGTCATCCATGGCGACGCTGGGCCTCTCCTTAGTAAGTTCTGGCCCCACTCATGAGGCTGGTCACACGTTGGATTTGGTCTTGAATTCGGGTCGGAATTAGCATATGGTACGTCAGAGTCACTCTACTGATAGAGTGCCATGGTCCGACCATTATGCCCTGAAAGGTTGGATGAACTTGCCATGCTAGCTCCCCGTCCTAGGGCTGACCCGGACTGATTTTATGTCCGCCCAGCGGAAGACTTCTATGGATCCACTTGGTTTCCTGAATGCTCTGCGGGATCCTGAACCTGCCCGGCACACTTTCGATGAGCAGGTGGAAAGATTGGAATGCCCGGCTTCTCCCAATGCCGTGAGGTTATTGCCCTCCCGGCGTCCTCTGCGTCCCCGTTCACGGCTGGCTCCGTGGTATACCGAGGAGCTACGTCATATGAAGAGCGGGAACTCCAGACCTAACTAGAGCTTCAAGTGTGGAGGAAATTTGCGGATGGCCAAGCTACGCCAAACGCATCCTATAGGGGCGTTTATGAAGGCCTATGAGATGGCGACGAAAGAGGCTTAAGAGAGCTTTCCTCTCCCTCTTTCTCTCGCATCTGCCTAGCTCCGCCCGGCACAATTGTTATCCGGCTTAAATTCAGAGCTTTTGACCCTCATTACCTGCAGGTTCTACAAATTCTCAATTGGCTATTAGCTGTAGAGGCATTTATGAGCTTTTGCAGATAAAAGTCGCGTGTCGGCTCCGCCAGGACCTTCCTGCTGCGTTGAATCACAATTGAGGTGAACTAGAGGCTCCCTTTGCCGTCTTCTGGCCCCTTGTTTGGCCCAGTTTTCCCTGCTCTCTGAAGCCAGTGCTCGACAAGGGTCCTGGCTGCTGTTAGACCTACTTATCTGTCCTCTGGACTCCGTGCCCCTCCTGAAAGCTTAATTAAAAGCCTGCCAGGGGAGCTACGACCCCCACCTGTTGAAGATCATCAATGGCTCCCCTTGAGGCAAGGAGTCTTCTCGGGTGGGTTGAAGGAGGCAGTGGTCCGCCCAGCTCTTAAAAGACCATCATTAGATCCCAGGAGATCTGTGCCAGTACAGCCCCATCCTCGAATCTTTTCGTTTCTGGGGAAAGGTAATTGAGAGAGTGGTGTTAAGGAGCAGCTTCAGGAGCTTCCTGGAGGACGCCTTACAGAGCTTTGGGATCCCTTCCCAGTCTGTGGCTTCTGTGCCGCAGGCATGGGACGGAGACTGTTCTCGTTGCCATCCACCGGACACGCTCCGCATACAGCTTGACCACAAGCGGATCGGGCGCTGCTGGTATTATTAGACCTTACCAAGAAGCTGTTTGATATGGTTGATCCACGCACCTTTTGGCCCACACGCCTGGCCGGCTTCGAGGTCGCGGGGCACTGTCCTTCAGTGGATTGTCTCGTTCCTCCAGGACCGGAGTCAGCAAGTGTGGTGCGGGGACCAAGCCTCCCAGAGGTGCCCGCTTCATTGTGGTTTGCCTCAGGGGGCATTGCTCTCCCCGCTATTGTTTAACATCTATATGCGACCACTTGCTCAGTTGGTGCGGAGCTTTGAGCTGATCTGTCACCAGTACGCTGATGACACTCAGCTCATTCTGTTGATGGAGGGGGGGGGGGCGGTCGCTGCCCCTGCAGCTCTACAGCATTGTTTGGAGGCGGTTGCTGGATGGTTGCAACAGAGCAGGTTAAAACTGAATCCATCGAAGACGGAGATCCTTTGGCTGGGCTGCCGGGGAGAGGTGGGGGATTTTCAGCCGCCGGAGTGGGTGGGGGCTACATTGGCACCAGCCTCCTCTGTCCGCAGCCTGGGGGTCCACCTGGATTCATCTCTTTCAATGGAGACCCAGGTGGCCCATATAACCCGGGTTGCGTTTTTTCATGTTCGACAGGCCCGGCGGTTGGCCCCCTTCCTCTCCCAGGCAGACCTCGCCACTGTGATCCATGCAACGGTCACCTCTAGGTTAGACTATTGCAGTGGTGGCGAACCTTTGGCACTCCAGATGTTATGGACTACAATTCCCATCAGCCTCTGCCAGCATGGCCAATTGGCCATGCTGGAAGGGGCTGATGGGAATTGTAGTCCATAACATCTGGAGTGCCAAAGGTTCGCCACCACGGGACTATTGTAACTCGCTCTACGCGGGCCTTCCCTTACGTCTGATCCGGAAGTTGAAGCTGGTACAACATGCAGCGGCGCGAGTGCTCACGGGCGGTGCCTTTAGAGAACACATTCAACCTGTGTTACGTCGCTTGCATTGGCTCCCGGTTGAGTTCCGAATCATTCATAAGGTGTGGGTGGCTCTTTCACCTTTAAAAGGCCTTACAGCGGCCTGGGAGCCTTCATTGCCTTCCGGGACCGTCTTGCCCCTATATGTCCCTTTGCGGCCTCTGGCAAGTTTCGGCAGAGGCCAACTCTACTGCCGTGTCCCTAGCCCCTCGATGATGTGGTTGACCTCTACCTGGGCCAGGGCCTTTACAGCCCTGGCCCCTGCCTGGTGGAACACTTTACCACCAGCTATCCAGGCCCTGTGGGATCTTGGAGAGTTCCGCAGGGCCTGTAAGACCGAATTGTTCCACCGGGTGTTTGGAAGGGCCGACCGCTGATGTGCGCCCCCCTCCTCCCCCCCCTTTATGGGGCCCTTAGCTTTCTGGGTCTGTTTTCCAGGGTGGGTTTATTATGTTTTATGATGTTTTTGTCGGATGCCGTAGTATTTTTAATCAATTCGCTGTTTTAATTGGGATTTTAATGTTATTGTTGTTATTATTATGTTGTACACCGCCCAGAGCCCTTCGGGGGAGGGGCGGTATACAAAATTGATCATAAATAAATAAATAAATTTAAAAAAATAAGAGTAACGTCACATCTTTAAAGAGCCGTAAACAGAAGCCCTAAGAAGTCCTTCTGTTTTGATCCACCGTACATCAGCATCACCTTCCTCTTTTGTTTTCCTTGTGTCTCTCTGCCCCACATCTGCCCGGGAGAAGCCTTTCTTCGTAGCCAACTGAGGCATCTTTTCAGAGTCAAAGGCTACTGAGTAGAAGAGGAAGGAGATGGAAGAGCCGGACCCAGCAGGAGCGGGACGTGGCAAGAGAGCAAGGAATGGCCCCCGTCCCGTCCAAGCTGGGAGTGGTGTGGAATTCTGGGAGAGAGCTGTGCCGGAGATCTGGAGTCAAGAGCCCCTGAACGCGGAAGTACTTTGCCGACACTTCCGGCAGTTCCGCTACCATGATGCTGATGGGCCCCGAGAAGTTTGCAGTCAGCTGAATCAAGCCGAGGAGAAGAGGCAGGCAGGAGAGGTGAGGGCTTTTCTTTCCACTCTTCTAGGGAACTTCTCATCCCTCCAGGTAATTCCCCAGGGTTGAAGGAAGACCCTGCTAGGTCTGCTTGCAGATAGGTGCAGAGTCTGGGAGTGGGCAGGATGCATTCCTCAGTGTCCTCCATTCCGTTTCTTACTTGTCTCCCTCGCTGTTGCTTCAGAGGAGGGGTCCATCCGTGAAGGTGGAAAGGAAGTTCTCTGAGAGGGAAAGAGCTCCGCTGGAGGAAGGGCAGCACGCCCACGACCAGGAACGCCCCCAGAATGCCCTCTCAGGCGGTAAGGACTCCTTGTTCCAGGACGGGATTGGACCACCCCGAGAATTTGATGGGTAGAGAGTTCTGGCCAGGAAAAAAATGAAGTACTTCTTCACACTACTTGTGACGCTCGTTGTTCAGCAGTTATGATGCCCATAAAAGGGGATTAGACAGATTCATGGAAGCAGATCCACACATGAGTTACAATATTCACATCACTCCTTTTTAAATGAGAGGGACTCAAGGTGGATTTGAAGAAAACCCTGAGCCAAGCTCTTCAGTCTTGTGAATAAATGGAGCCTCTCTCACAACCTACCAGAAAGTTTCACAGATCTTTTTGTGTGTCCGTAGGGCCAGGTTTCCCAGCCCTGGGAACGGGGGTGCTTGAAGAATGATTCATGCAGCCAACAGAATAGGAAGTGGAAGCTAACACTGTTTCTTCCATTTTTCCTTCCCTCACAGGCAGTGAAGAGAGAGCGTTGATCCCTCCTCTTTGTGGAGGTGTGAAAACAGGTGCTGCACTTCCAGCCCAGGTAGGAGAGAGGAGCAGGGCACAGCCTGGTTCCCCCTCCCTTTCCCACGCAAGCTTTTCTCCTGCCATTGGCGCTGAGGGGCGAGAGGCTGCAAACCAGGGACGTAGGTATAGATTTTTTATGGGGGGGTTCGGGGGTGGAGCCACACCCCCACGCACCCCTAGGGCATGGCCACGCCTCCCCAAGCCCGGCCCAAGCCTAGCGCTTATAAACCGCCCTACCCCTGAAGGGCTCAGGGCGGTTCACAACAATCAACATTTGAATACATCAAATAATTTCAATTAAAACAAATAAATTAAATATTAAAACACTAGCAGCAGTGATCTTCCACAATTAAAATGAGTAGATGATGTCCGGCATTAACCCCCCGGGAGGGCACTGAATTATATACTCTTAGCCCATAATTACAGAGTTATATACTCTTAGCTCAGGAGTCTGCAACCTGTGGCTCTCCAGATGCCCATGGACATAATAATAATAATAAAAGCAGCTCTCCAAGGCCGTGGACGGCAGACTCCCCCGCGCTGCCCTGCCCTGCCCTGCCCGCCCCCCCACCCCCCGAGCTGGGCTCCCAGCTGGCAGTTCCTTCTACCCTCCCCTCTGGGCAGAGGCATAGAGGGAAAATGGAGCCCAAATGGAGCAAAAATGCCCCCCCCCCCCCCCCCGGGCAGCCGCTGTGATGCTGGAATCCACCCCCAAACAGCATCACTTTCAATGGTGTTTAAACTAGAGAGCCCAAATTATCCTTTTTAATCCACCTTAAAGGGAGAATCTGGGGTCCCCAGTTAAACAACATTGAAAGTGATGCTGTTTTGCTGTGGATGCTGTGGATTATCCCCCACCCTGAAACAGCATCACTTTCAATGTGGTGTAGTGGTTAAGAGCAGGTGCATTCTAATCTGGAGGAACCGGGTTTGATTCCCAGCTCTGCCACTTGAGCTGTGGAGGCTTATCTGGGGAATTCAGATTAGCCTGTGCACTCCCACACACGCCAGCTGGGTGACCTTGGGCTAGTCACAGCTTTTCGGAGCTCTCTCAGCCCACTCACCTCACAGGGTGTTTGTTGTGAGGGGGGAAGGGCCAGGAGATTGTAAGCCCCTTTGAGTCTCCTACAGGAGAGAAAGGGGGGATATAAATCCAAACTCTTCTTCTTCTTCTAAACTAAGGACCTCAGATTCTCCCTTTAAATCCATGCCAAAGGGGGTGGATTTAAAAGGAGAATCTGGGGAAATTTTGGGGGTGCCTGCTGTCAGGGGTGCAGTTGTTAAGCTAGAAGCACCAAACTTTCAGGGTGTCTTTAGGAGTCTCTCCTAATGATACCACCCAGGTTTGGTGAAATTTGGTTCAGGGGGTCCAAAGTTATGGACCCTCAAAGGTGTAGCCCCTATCTACTATTAGCTCCCATTGGAAACAATGGAGGATGGGGGCACCCCTTTGGGAGTCCATACCATTTGGACCCCCAAACCTCACCAAACCCGGGTAGTATCATCAGGAGAGTCCCCCAAACAATCCCAGAAAGATTGGTGCTGCTAGCCCAAACAATGCGCCCCCTGCAGGCCAAAAACCGAAAAAGCACTAAAATGTTTTTAACACCCACAAACTGAGGGGCGGAGCTTCGGACATGAATGGGGGGGGTTCAAACCCGAGACCCCCCCTTACCTACGTCCATGCTGCAAACGTCACTCCTGATACATAACCTGAGCTCTCCATCATGCAGCTTCCCGGAGTCCCACCTTTCAGCATCACGTCTCTGCCTGATACAACCTCTGACAAGGGAATTTTCTGCTTTTTCTTTCAGTCTCTGGTTTCCTTTGGGGAGGTGGCCGTGTATTTCACAGAGGCGGAGTGGGCACTACTGGATCCAGACCAGAGAGCTCTCTACGAGGTCGTCATGCTGGAGAACTACGAGTGTGTGGCCTCTCTTGGTAAGGAACTTTCATAGGTGCACATTTCTACCTTTGGGATGAGGCAGGAATCGAAATCTTGAACAGCAATATGTGATTTGATTTGTATGCTACTTTGAGGCTCAATAGGGTTGAGAAAAATGGGTTATAAAATGTTCTACTTGTCTGCTTTAATCATCAATAACAGAGGTTCAAAAGAGCTGTCTAGCAAGTCAAATGTGAAAGGTGGAGGAAGGATTCCTTTCCAAGTAGCCCTCTTGGCAGGAGTGTAGGGGGAAAAGATGGCGCCCAGGGGAATACGGCACCCAGACCCCCCCCCCGCAGTCCCCGTCCCCCCATGGCCCTGCTCTCTGCGGCACCCTCCCCCTCCCTCTTACCTTTTCCTGCGTGATGGAAAAAGCTTTTTCAGCCGGCTTCTTTGCCAGCTGAAAAAGCAGTCTGGCTGGGGCGAGGGGGGAAAGGGCGGGGCCAGAGTGCGATTTTCCCTGTCCCCCCCTCAGTGCGCAGTGCACCCTTGACGCCCCCTTATAGCTACGCCTCTGGGATAAGGGGTGACCAGCAGCTCAGTTATGAGGAAAGAAGTTCTGATGAAGGAAACATTCAGCCATTCATGAGCAGTCCCTGATGGGTGCGTTGGCCTCTTCCCTAGTGCTGATGGGACCTTTTTCTTTCTTCCAGCAGCACAAGGAGAGGAGATGGTGGGAGGATTCCAGGGATTCTCTGTGGAAAAAGCCAAGGATCAAGATTCCAAAGGAAAGTCTGAGGACGGAGACAGGCCGCAGAGTCCGGAGGGAAGCCATGCAGACCAGAGGAGGGATAAGCCCATTCCGTCCCAAGGAGGAGGCTTTTGTGAAGTCCCAGTCCAAGAAGCAAGATCAGCCACAACAGAAAAGGATGAAGGCATCCATGCTAACCAGAGAATCCTCTCCAGGCAAAACGAACATGAAAATGTGGCCTTTGGAAAGACCTTCAGTAAGAATATCAGTCTTATTTCCGAGAGGCAAATTCCATCTGGAGAGAAACTGTACGATTGCCTGAAGTGCGGAAAGACCTTCAGTCAGAAATCAGCTCTTTCTTCACATCTAAGAATTCACGCAGGTGAGGAAGCGTTTAAATCGTTCATTTGCATACCAAGCCGTTCTGATGCAGCAGGTTTTCATGTCCTTTTAAATTGTATATTAATGTACACTTTAACATAGAGCAGAAAAAAAGCCACTGAAGTGTCTTGATTGTGGATGGAACATTAAGGAAAGATCAGATTTCCTTATGTGGGTGCTAACAGGATCCCTCTTTTTATTCCAGGAAGAGATGAGCAGTGGACTGAGGGGGATCAGCAAGTGCAGGAGCTATTGCCAGAGAAAGAGAAGAATGGAGATTTGAAAGGAAACTTCAGGAATCAAGGCAAACTGGAAAAGCAGACAGGAAGTCACATGGCTGAGAAGAGGGATAAATCCATTCCTGGCCAAGCACGGGATTGCCTTGAAGTAATCGACACAGTAGAGGAAACATATAAGTGCTTGGAGTGTAGAATGAACTTCTCAGATCACAGCCAGTATGAAATTCATTTGCAAATACACAGTGGGAAGAAGACACATCAGTGTTTGGAGTGTGACATGACTTTCCTTTGCACAGCAAAGCTCCTGATGCATCAAGGAACACATCAAAGAGAGAAATCTTATAGTTCCTCAAACTGTGGTAAGAGCTTGTCACAAAAATCAGATGTTTTTCAACACCAAAGGACTCATTCAGGAAAGAAGGCGTTAATCTGCTTAGAGAGGAAAAGGACCGTATCTGGTAGAAGAAAAGGTAATGTACATATTCCAAAACACGGTATAAGGAGACCACAAAAATGCTTTCATTGCGGAAAGTTCTTCAGCTGCAGATCACAGCTCCTTGTGCACCAAAGAACCCACACAGGGGACAGACCTTTTGAATGCTCAGAGTGTGGAAAGAGATTCAATCGGAGTAGCAGTCTTCAAAAGCATCAAAGAACTCACACAAAGGAGAGACCTTTTGAATGCTCAGAGTGTGGAAAGAGATTCAGTCAGAGTGGCCATCTTCAACAGCATCAAAGAACTCACACAAAGGAGAGACCTTTTGAATGCTCAGAGTGTGGAAAGAGATTCAGTCAGAGTGGCAATCTTCAACAGCATCAAAGAACTCACTCAAAGGAGAGACCTTTTGAATGCTCGGAGTGTGGGAAAGAGATTCCGAACGGTCAGAGTGGGCCAGTCTTCAATAAAGCGGCATCAAAGAATCCCACAGTGTAAAGGAGAGACCTTTTGAATGCTCACAGAGTGTGGAAAGAGATTCAGTCAGGAGTGGCTGCAGTCTTCAGGGAGAGCATCAAAACGAACTCAATATTACAAGGAGAGAGAGACCTTTTGAATGCTCAGAGTGTGGAAAGAGATTCAATCGGAGTAGCAGTCTTCAAAAGCATCAAAGAACTCACACAAAGGAGAGACCTTTTGAATGCTCAGAGTGTGGAAAGAGATTAAGTCTGAGTAGCAATCTTCAACAGCATCAAAGAACCCACACAGGGGACAGACCTTTTGAATGCTCAGAGTGTGGAAAGAGATTCAATCGGAGTAGCAGTCTTCAAAAGCATCAAAGAACTCACACAAAGGAGAGACCTTTTGAATGCTCAGAGTGTGGAAAGAGATTCAGTCTGAGTGGCCATCTTCAAGCAGCATCCAAGAATTCACACAAAAGGGACAGAGACCTTTTGAATGCTCAAGAGTGTGGAAAGAGATTTACAATCGAGTAGCAGCAGTCTTCAAAAGAGGCATCAAGAGAATCTCATGCACAAAGGGAGAGACGCCTTTTGAATGCTCAGAGTGTGGGAAAGAGATTCAGTCAGAGGGCCATCTTCACCAGCATCAAAGAACGCACACAATAGGACATTGAGACCTTTTTTGAATGCTGCTCAGAGTGTGGAAAGAGATTCAGTCAGAGTGGCACTCTTCAAGGCAGCATATCAAAGAACTCACACAAAAGGAGAGACCTTTTTTGAATGCCTCAGAGTGTGAAACTAGAGATCTCAATCGGAGTGATGCAGTCTTCCTAAAAGCATCAAAGAACTCACACAAAGCTGGAGAGAATCCTTTGAACATTGAATGCTTGGAGTGTGGAAAGAGATTAAGTCTGAGTAGCAATCTTCAACAGCATCAAAAGAACCCATCACATAGTGGGACATTGCGACCTTTTGAATGCTCAGAGTGTGGAAAGAGATTCAATCGAGTAGCAGTCTCTCAAAAGCATCAAAGAACTCAAGCAACAAAAGGGAGAGACCCTTTTGAATGCTCTCAGAGTGTGGAAAGAAAGAGATCTGTCAGGAGTGGCCATCTTCAATAGCGATCAAAGAACTCCACATTAGGGACAGACCCTTGGAAATGCTCAGAGTGTGGAAAGAGACCAGTCAGAGTGGCCATCTTCAATATATCAAAGAACTCACATACATAAAGGAGAGACCTTTTGAATGCTCAGAGGTGTGGAAAGAGATTCAATCGGAGTAGCAGTCTCAAAAGCATCAAAGAATCCCACACGCTGAGAGACCTTTTAGAATGCTCAGAGGTGGAAAGAGAGTCCCAGCCGTGGAGTAGCACCTCAACAAGTACCAAAGGAACTCACACAAAGGAGAGACCTTTGAATGCTCAGAGTGGAAAGAGACTAGTCAGAGTAGCAGTCTTCAACAGGGCATCAAAGAACTCACTGCCAAAGAAGAGACCTTTGAATGCCTCAGAATGTGGAAAGAGATTCAGCTTTCAGAGCGTGCCATCTTCAAAGCACTTCAAAGAACTCACAATAAAGGAGAGACCCTTTCGGTAAGCTGCCCAGGAGTGTGGAAAGAGATCTCAGTCAGAGTAGTGTGGGCCTCAAAAGCATCAACAAAGAATCCCACACAAAGGAGAGACCTTTGAAATGCTCAGAGTGTGGAAAAGAGATTCAGCTCCAGAAAGTGACAGTCTTTCAAGGCATCAAAGAACCTCACACAAAGAAGAGAACCTTTTGAATGCTCAGGAGTGTGGAAAGAGATCTCAGTCAGAGTAGCAATCTTCGGACAGCATCAAAGAACTCTACAACAAAGGAGAGTAGGACTCCTTTGATTGCCTAGAGTGTGGAAAGAGATCTCAGCCGGAGGTAGCAGTTCTTTCAACAGCACCAAAGAACCTCACACAATAAAGGAGAGAGACCCTTTGAATGCCTCAGAGTGTGGAAAGAGATTCAGTTGGAGTTGCAATCTTCAACAGCATCAAAGAACTCACACAAATGAGAGACCTTTTGAATGCTCAGAGTGTGGAAAGAGATTCAGTCGGAGTTGCAATCTTCACCGGCATCAAAGAACGCACACAAAGGAGAGAGCTTTTGAATGCTCAGAGTGTAAAAAGAGATTCAGTCATAGTGGCAGTCTTCGACATCATGAAAGAACTCACACAAAGGAGAGAATTTTTGAATGATGTGAGAGTGAAAATAAATTCAACCACAAAATCAAAGAACATAGGGGAGAATCCTTACATTTGCTTGGAAGGTGGAAAGAGATTCTGTCAGGGGGCACTGTTGAACAGCATCAAAAGATCCGCACAGGGGAGAAACCTTATGAGTGCTCAGTATGTGGAAAGAGATTTGGCCAGTCTAGCAATCTGGGCCGACACCTAAGAACACACAGGAAAAATCTTTTCCAGTGCTCTGTGTAAGGCCCCTGTCTCCTCCTCAGCTGAGACATCGCAATTTGATCCCCCATCTTCTCCAGTCTCCCCACATGGGAATGTCAGGGGTCACGTTCAACACTTTCCACTGAATTTTGAGGACAGTTACTTTAGACTGCTCAGTCAAATTCAACTCTGATTTTTTTCAGTCAGTCATGATCTTTGGAAAGTCTGGTCCCATGTCAAACAATGGGATTTCCCCACAGACGGGAAACCCAGGTATGTGGAAAGGATTTTCCAGGTTCCCCCACCCCCATTACCAGGATACCCCTGCAACCTCTTTGCAGGAAGCCCTCCCCCCCATCTTTTCATTCTCTCTCCCTGGTTGGACTTCTGCTCCATGGACTCTCCATTCTCTTCTTCTCACTCAACCTTGAACAAATTATCGCATCTCCCTGTCTTCATCCTTGTCCCCCTTTAACTTTGCCTTTGTGCATTGTGCACCTGTTCCTAGTAGGACCCTAGGGACTTAGCTCTCATGTGCTTAGTGTTTTACTTCTTTTTTTACTTCTTTCATTCTGTTTTGTATCCAATAAGAACATAAGAAAGAGCCTGCTGGATCAGACCAGAGTCCATCTAGTCCAGCACTGCTACTCGCAGTGGCCCACCAGATACCTTTGGGAGCTCTCACATGCAGGATGTGAAGGCAATGGCCTCCTGCTGCTGCTGCTCCCGAGCACCTGGTCTGATAAGGCATTTGCAATCTCAGATCAAGGAGGATCAAGATTGGTAGCCATAGACCAGAGGTAGGGAACCTGCGGCTCCAGAGCCGCACGCGGCTCTTTCCTCCTTCTACTGCGGCTCTCGAGGCCACCCCTCCACGGGGGGCGCCATCCAGGGGAGTCCTGAGGGGAGTCCTCCTGTCCCATCTCGGCCAAAGCAACGGGCCTGACGCTTGGATCTCTGCTTTCAGCCCCGGCCATTCTGCCGGGAGACCCAGCTGCTGGGCAAGTCTGGGCTCCCCGGCGGCATCTAGCTGGGTAGCAGCAGGAGCCCCTCGCCGCTATGGGGACGGACGGCGGCAGTGGGGACGGCAGCCCTGACGGCAGCTGGCCACTTGGGCTGGAGAAGAGTGGGTGCCAAACGGAGAAGAGCGGGCGGGGGTGGAGCCAGCCACCCGAGAGGAGCCGGCCGGAGCAGGCAGCGGCTGTGTGCCCACAGCTGAAGCGGCTGTGCAGGAAAGCCATCAATGGCAGCTGGGGCGAGGGAGAGCAATGGGGATGAAGGGATATGAGGGGGTGGGGCAAAAGCACGAGGAGGAGAGAGACAAGGAAGGTGAGGGTGGAAGGGCGTCTGGGGGAGAAGTGGAAGGATTGAAGTGGTGGGAAGTAAAGGGGGACTGGGAGCCAGGGGGAACCGGAGGGCAGGGACTCAGGCAGTGTTGGGATCCAAAAATTTTAGTAACAGGTTCCGTCGCCAGCCCCCCTCAGCAAAGGGGGCAGAGGCGTACCTAGGCAAACCTGTGCCCTGGGCAAAACCTGAGTTGGATGCCCCCCCCCCCATGGGCAGCCAACCCACCACGACCCCAAAAATTTTTTTGCACCAGGTCATTTCTAAATCATCATCACATTATAGAAAATGCCTCAAGTCACAAATCTGAACACAGCAATGGTGAAACACGCAGGTTCTTTGATAGAGACTGGTGAGATAAAAGGCACGAAAGGCTGAGAATCAATGAATTGCAGGACCTGGAAGGGATGAACCCAGTTCAGGGAGTGACATTATTAGTCGCAATTGCTATATGGAACCTTCACGTTCAAAGGCAGGAGGCCTCTCGGGAAGGCGAGGGCGTGGAGGTGGAAAAGCGGACCCGATGAGTAACCCCCCCTCGGCACACACAAATAATTAGTAACCCCCTCTCGGGAACTGGTGAGAACCTGCTGGATCCCACCTCTGGACCCGGGGAAGTGGAGAAGAGGGGAACCCACTCTTGCCCCCCCATTCTGTGAAGGAACAGAGGAGGAAAGTCCACCCTCCCTGCTGTTAGACTCTGTGCAGGAACAGGGTTGTAAGGGAGGCATAAAGGCAGGACTTTGTGGAGGGTTGCTAAGGGAGCCACAGTTCCTTAAATCTGGGGGGGCACAGTTCCATAAATCCGGGGTGTGTGTGTGTGTGTGAGAGAGAGAGAGAGAGAGAGATCAGGGCTGGCACAGGCACCCACCTCTCTCCCAACCCCTGTCAGGGTTTGGAGGGAGCCACAGTTCCATAAATCCGTGCGTGTGTGTGCCACAGTTCCATAAATCCGGTGTGTGTGTGTGTGTGTGTGTGTGTGATCAGGGCTGGCACAGGCACCCACCTCTCTCCCAACTCCCTTCTTTGGGGCCCATTTTTACCCATCAAAGCAAAAAAGGGGGGGGGTGTAAAAATCCTGTTGTTTTGTACATGATTCAAATAACCAGCAATAGAACCCCCGTTTCACACATTTCTCTTTTCTTGTGTTGAAAGATGCTGATTACCCCCCCCCCCCAAAAAAAGAACCCTCTCAAATTCCACTTGGATGATGGATCAAAATTGGTGCCTTTAATGTTGTCAACTTCCGGGGGGAGGGGCTGAACTTCCCCCCCCCCTTGAGAAAATGTCTGCCATGGAGGGTGGACTCGACAGCCATATTCCTCACTGAGCATGGCCCCCGCCCTGGTCCCAAAAGCCACAGGTTCTGAGAATCTACCCCCAAACGTCCTGGGATTTGCCTTCCTTGAGTTGGCAACCCACGACAACCATGGCTGAGGATGATTCCGGCCTTCCTCCCTTCCATGATTTACAAGCTTACCCTCCACTGGCTTACTCTGAAGTAAAGCTTCCAAGATCCACGTGCAAGGCTTTCCCCATGTGCTCCTGCCCTCCTTGGCAATGCAGAAGCAAACAATTCCCACCCACCCCCACCTCCCCATCAAACAGCCCTGACAAGTACAACCTTGCAGGGGTCCAGGTAATAACTCCTTTTAAACCTGACATTGTCTTTCTCACCTGGACTCAGCCAGGCTGCCATCTGCCAGGAAAGCCACTGGTGTTCAGTGGGGCTGCTGGGAGGGGTCTGCAACCCAAGGTGGCCCTTCTAGGGTCCCCCATGTGGTCCTACCCCCCAAGAAAGACCTGGGGGAGGGGGAAATGAGGCCACCCAAAGCAGGGTCGATCCCTGACCCATCCATTCAAGAGGGGGGGGACTGAGGTTAGGATTGCGCTGAAAATCTGCACTCCAGCAACTTCCTCCCATTTCCCGCCCTTCGCTGCTCACCTGTTCAAGAGGATACACCAGCAGTGCTCTGCCCCCACCCCGCGCCGTCATCACCGGCATCAGCCAACCAGGCAGCTGGGACAGGGAAGCCAGAAGTGGCTTGGGATAGCTATCTCAGGCTGTGCCTCTCTAGGAACAGGGACTCTTTCCCATTAACCCTGGCAGTCTTCAAGAGCATCAAAGAATTCACACAAAGGAGAGACCTTATGAATGCTCAGAATGTGGAAAGAGATTCAGTCGGAGTGGCAGTCTTCGACAGCATCAAAGAATTCACACAGAGACCTTATGAATGCTCAGAGTGTGGAAAGAGATTCAGTCAGAGAAAGAGAAAAAATTCTCTCCGTCTACATTTTCTACCCCATGCATAATTTTATAGACTTCAATCATATCCCCCCTCAGATGTCTCTGTCATGATATGTAAAACTTTGGTCATCTTTTAGGTAGCAGATAGCTTAGTTAGCAACAGGTCAAAATACAGGTTAGATCTGATGGTGCCATCAAGTTTGGCTAGCAACAGACGAAAATGACCTTTAAACTGAGTGGTGCTCTCCAGCCATGAGTCTAACCAATGAGGGACTGTTGCTAGGATGGAAAGTGACTTGCTGGAACCTATATGAACTGTGTATTGTATATGATGAAGAGTTCTGTTCTGTCTGTTCTGAGAATTCTGTTCAGTTCATAGCTAAGTGTTTAGTGTTCTCATGTATTGCTTCAACTTAGTATGTATAGTGTACAGTACTGCAACCTAAGTAAAGACTTCCATATTGGAAAGTACAACTGTGTGGAGAGTTTTCTTTCCTGGAAGGTGGAGGCTGCAGAGACCAAGAAGGACTAAGAAGCTTCACCTGTCTACTCTGAGTAACTCCACTCTGACTCTGCTGACTAACTAAACTAAAGAGTCCCAAACGCTGCAGCCTTTCCTCATAAAGAAGGTGCTCCAGTCCCTCGATCATCCTCGTTGCCCTTCTCTGCACTTTTTCTATCTCTTTGATATCCTTTTTGAGATGTGGCGACCAGAACTGAACACAGTACTCCAAGGGCGGTCGCACCACTGCTTTATATACGGGCATGACTCCAAGTGCGGTTGCATCACAGCTTTATATAAGGGCATGACAATCCTTGTAGTTTTATTCTCAATTCCTTTCCTAATGATTCCCAGCATAGAGTTTGCCTTTTTCACAGCTGCCATGCATTGAGTTGACATTCCCATGTAACTATCAACTAAGATGCCCAAATCCCTTTCCTGGTCTGTGACTGATAGCACTGACCCCTGTAGCGTGTATGTGAAGTTTGGATTTTTTGCCCCTATGTCAGGGGTAGGGAACCTGCGGCTCGAGAGCCGCATGCGGCTCTTCTGCCCTTGCACTGTGGCTCCACAAGCCGAGCCGCCGGCCCCATCCTTGCCCGCCCTGCAGGCAGCAGGGCGGACGCACTCAACCGGGACCACGGTTATTGGCTGGGCCGCTGGCTTTTCTCTCTCTGCCTCGGGTTGAGAGCGGGCGGGATGCTTTCCGGGCGTCAGTGCAAGGTCGAGCCGCCTAAGCTTCATTCCTTGCCCGCCCTGCAGGCAGCAGTGTAGGCACAGAAGGAAAAGAGTGAAAGTAAGAAGGAAATAGAAAGTGGTAGAAAGTGAGAGAAAGTGAGAGAAAGTGAGAGAAAGAGAGAGAAAGAGAAAAAGGAAATGATTTTAGATTTACCAGAAGGTTATTTCTTCCTTCTCCCCATTATTTAGGAAAATAATGGAGAGAAAAAGATTCTGGCAGAAATACAGCTTAAAGTCATTTCACAGAATCATGGAAAAAAAAGTGTCTCTTTGTTAAGAAAAAAGCATTCAATGTTCCCTGCATTCCAGAAAGATACTTTTAATGCTTGTGTGCAAGTAAAAGGCTCAAGTGAAAATAATATCTTCAACTAAAGCACAGACCCCTAAAATAGAAAAATAGAAATAAAAGCATTTAAATGATTATTTCCAACTGAAGTATACTTATATGTAACTTAAGCAAGTTTTCTTTGAAGATATTGTTTTGTAGTATTAAGAATTATTGCTCAGAAATAGCAAAAAGGTACCCTTTGCTTTCCAAAACAGCCCCTGTTGTCTCTTCCCCACATTCCAAAGAAGAGATACTTCTTTACTTAGCAATGAGCTGGAGAAAGTGTGTGTAGAGGAAAATGCCAACCACCAAGCAGAATTAAAGCAAAGAAAGAGAGTCAAGCCAATGTGAGAAACTATATTCTTAAGAATGCTATTTTAACAAATGTAGCCATGATTAACAATGATGGGAATAACTGAAACGCCATGAATTGATACAGGGTTTGGCTTTGCAACATTTATGATGCATCAGCTGTCTTTTATCCTAGGCAAGAACTTGTGCACCTCTTTGTATACCTCAGCGCGACACCTCTGATTCTATAACAGACCCTCTGAGGGTTTGGAATAAAAATTATTTATTTAATTAGTCTCCTTGTCGGCTCAAGCTTATTAGGCTAACTATTAGTAAACACGCTACTCTGGTGGTAACAGATGGTGCCAAAACCCGGAAGTTGGTCCTTCTGTGGTCTCTTTCTTGCTTCCTTCCCCAATCGAGCTACCGGCTTCTTTGTCCGGGCCCTCGCTTGGGTGGTGTGTAGGAAGGCTTGAATACCACATTGGCTCACAGTTCCAGGAAAGAAAGTATGATAGAACTCAGAGGAGCCGGGCGAAGGCGTCGGCTAGCCCACCCCCCTGCCTCTTCTGGAACCAGCATCTTCCCGCCAAGACAGGTGTAGTAGTTTGTGTTTTGTGTGTCAAAGTCTAAATGCTCTGTAGTCTTATGTCTGAAATAAAATAGGTTTTGTTTCTGTCTTGTCAGTAATAAAATCCAAAGCCCCGGATATCCGGGAGAGAGGTCTCCTCTTTGATTCCTTTGAAATCAGAGGACGTTAGAAACTGGACCCCCCCCTTGTGGTTCAAAAAAAAAGTGTAAACGGATCCTAGAAGCTGAAAGCGAAAATCACCCTAAACGAACTATCAGTTTAAGACATTTGGGGAGGATTTTTCTTGTCAAACTTACAAGTAAAAGGACTGGCAATGAGCTGTGAGAGTTCATCCTAAAACTAAGTGGTTTGGTTTTCCAAGACCAGAGGGAAAGAGGGTTGCTGAATCCTCCAATGTCGACTTAATTCAGCTTTGTCATTGTGTAAAAATTTTTTGAGTAATTGGAGTGGCATTAGCCCCCAAATTCGAAACACATAAGGCAAAGAAAAAGTTGAGATGTTCTTTAAGCAGAGAAAGATTGGACTCCTCTTTTATCATTAGGACGGGGGAAACATTTGGCCTCCAGAGGGCACCCTTTAATCTGTATACAATCCAGTCCTTGTATCAGATCCTTTTAAATAATGTACAAAAAGAAAAGGAAGCATATTTGCTTAAGGGAACATTTATGGAGGTCAGTCTGAGTCCAACTTCTTTACATGTGACTCCTCCTGATCCTCATTGATGGTGCGTGCTGTAAAACACCCTCTTTGAATTCAGGCTCTGGGTTGGCCCCCCAGAGTATTAAGACAAGCATGGGCTTTTCCCACCACCACCAAAGGACTTTTGCAACCTTTTCCCAAGTAATTCCTGCAAGTGGCTCTTCCCACTTCCTGCCAGTCCCTCTGAAACTGGCTCCCTGCCATCAGTTCAGCCGGGCGCAGGGAGGGACTCCTGTGCTGTCCCGACTCTTTCAGACACAGGGACTGCCTCCCGTGCTCCCCTCATCCATCATTAGGGAGAGGGAGAAACGACAGGAACAGGGGGAAGATGCTTGCCAAGAGGATGCCCCTCCCTCCTCTCCTTCCAGCAAATTCCTCCCATTTGGCTGGGGGGGAGAGGTGAGATGGAAAAACGACGCCTCTGCTGCTCATGGGTCCGGATTCAGCGTAGATGATGAGAATATAGGTAGTGAGGTTTAGGTTTGTTAAAAAGGAACCCAGACTTCCTCCTTCATCTGCTGTAGCTGAGCCCAGAAGCATCAGACACAGAAAACTGACTGTCTTAAAAGGTGAAGGATTATTTTTACTTCAAGCTCAAATGATTCCTAGAACTGATGGTGAAGTTACCACCACCACCTGAGGAGTTTTTACAACCGCCCTTTTTAAATCCAGTAAAGGTTCTTAAACACCCCTCTAGATTCCATCATAGGCTCTCCTCCCGCTGTGTGGCATTGGCAGAACCAGAGCCAGGACGGGGTAATGAGGGAATTTCTCTCCATTTGTCAGCTCATCTGACAGTGAGAGTTCCTGCTAAAGCTCTATGGTGATTCAACTCACCACACAGCCTGCTGTGTTTTTTACCAGTGGCAGTGTAAGACCAGGGGATTTAAAAGTTGTTCTCTCTCTCTCTCCAAAGGGGAACGGCAGTGGGTTCTAGTATATCCTTAGAGTCACAGACGCCAGCAAGCTCGGGGTTTCTCCTGAGTTGGTTTTCCTCAGTTTTTTTTCCTTCAGCCAAGGAGAAGAATTAAGCACTGGCCTAAAAAAGAATGTTTCTCTTTCCTCAGTGCGGAGGGGGAAGATTCTCCCGGAACTTGACATTTTTGAGCAGCAAAGCATGTCAGACAGCATTCTGACCACCCTTGTTGCAGCTGAAAGAAAGAAACATTGCGGACCATGTTTCAACCTTTTAATCTTTAAACTCTCAGACTTTGTCTCAAAATAGTAAGTCCCCAGCAACAAAAGCAGCCATTCTTTTAGTTGTGTTGTGCTTTGGTTTTCAAACTGTCTCCCAAGCACAGACACCTAGAATGTTATACGTGGGTTGCCAAGTGCTCATAAGCACGCTTCCCGTTTGTATATAAGCAGGATAGCATTGCAAAAAGGGATTTGGCTCAGGAATTTGCAGATACACAATGCCCAGTGGCTTATCTGTGACTGTATTACAACTATAGATAATAAAGTGCGGCTCGAAATGATTTTCCGGATACGCCCTTGGGAATTTCCCCAACTGGAGGTCTCTGCATATTGCTTTTGCCCTATGCAAAATGGCCACAATGCAATGGCTCTCTTTGTGCTTTTGGAATTGTTCATGAATATGCGGGGCTCTGATACCAGTAGGGCTTTCTAACAGCTTACAACCTTGGGTGAGTCCCTCCTCCCAAGAACGAAAGAAAAAACAAAGGGGGGGCGCCCTTGCAATAAGTCACTCCCTGCCTAAACCTTCAGAAGAAAAAAATGCAAAAAGGAGGGGATAATCAGTTCAACTGATGTTTAAAGTTAAATCGGCGATAGCAGTAGCGAAGAAAAGTTTATAGAAGTATTTTTAAAGAATTTTTAAATTTTGTGCTTTAAAGATGATGTAACCTTGTATCCCGCTTTCTAAGAGCAGACATTTCCAGCTTAAATTACAGAGTGAAGCCTGAAGTACCCATCACAGTATTCCTTGATAGGCTCGGCTTCTTTAGGGGAAAACACCTTCACCTCTGTGGTTATGGGCTGGCCTCGCTGTGTACAAGTTTGTGCAGCTATGGTTCACATGATCTGAGAGAGGCACAAAGATTAAATTTGAAACTAGCTTTTAGCATGCTAATACCGCACATTAAGTAAAAATACTATTGATACATTCTGCAAAGAAAAGAATTGAAATAGACAGATGCTAGATGCTGTTACACCACAGGCTATGGTGCTGGAGCATCTTTAAACAGAGTGTAAGAGGTGAAAGCTGAAATTGTTAAGATTTGTTTGAAGCTGACACATTTTCAAACCAGAACTATATCAGACCTCAAATAGGATCTCACAAAGTAGCTATTTCAGATCTGAATTATTTCTTTAAAATGTTAATGAGTATACAGTCCCCCGTGAGACTGCAGTTTTAACTAAGTTTCCTTCCTTTGAAGAAAATTTTTCAGTAATATCTTGCATTCCCCTCTTCACTCTATTTAGTTCTCTTTTTTATTTTCAGTATCTCTAATGATAATAAATGCCTCTTTATATATAAACATAATAGACCACAAACAAAAAGCAAATGCCGCTTTTCACCAATTTGCATTTTGTTTCTTCTGCTCTGTTTCTGTCTTGGTCTACTAAAATAGATTGTACTGAATCATCCATTTTCAGTGAAGCTGATGAGTATCCACCTTTGTTGATTTTTTCCACAGTATACATCCCTAGTACTACAGGGACCATGTAAATAATAGGTTTCGACACCCTGTGTTTTTCTTTCTTGCCCTACTCTTCTTTGGTTCTGACTCAGCAGATTAGGGGATCCTTTGGGCTTCTTTTTCATAGCACCCGATACCTCTCCCCCCCTCTGTTGGATCCAAAAGTTTGTTTTTTCCTTTACCCACTCTAGTGTTAAACAGTGCAGGTCTTACACCTGGTTTCTTCCCTCTGTTGCTAGCCTAGCTTAAAAGAACTCCACAGGATGCCCTCTGAGGTTCTAGGTTCACAATTGTACACACTACTAAGTGCAATAATTGCACTGCTTCTGAGATCCTGTTGTACCCAAAAGATACCTTTTAACACCCTGTCTTTTCCAAAAAAAAAAAAAAAATGAGACCACCCATAAGAATGTGCACCAGGTTCCTTATTTAAAAGAACAGGATCTCAGAAACAAGAAATATTAATGATAAAGAACAAAATGGTTTTTCGGCTCACATAACACAAAAAAATGAAATGCTAAAATCTCCATTTTGGGACAACCCCAAATGCTTTGGGGAATTGCTTGATGATGTGGGCATTTTGGGTTGTATTCTTTGCTGCCATTTGGATATAGCTTGTCTCTAGCTTCCCATAAGGTTCCTTCCAGCCCATTGCCATTCTAAGTTCCCTAGCCCACTTTCACCCCCCCTTGTCTTTCTTTCTTTGCCCCTCAACTTTATTGTTCCATTAAGTTTACATCTATCCATTCCTTGCTCTTGCCTGAACCTGTATACCTGCCTCTATGCTAAGTATTTTTTTTTGCGGTGTGTTCATCCCGTTTTTCTGAAAATCTTCAGCGCAGCAACAAAGTTGCATTACAAGTTACAACATGGTCATAATCTCTCCTTTCTCAGCTGCATCTTTTACCCTTTCTTCTTAAATAAAGTTTCTAGTTTCTCCTCCTACAGTTCACATTGGCTCAAGATCTCTCCTGCTGCATTTGAAAAGGGGGGAGGGGGGAGAAAGTTTTGCCACAAGAAGCAGAGAGATATAGCTCCCTGGAAAGCCCTGGCCTGGAAGGAGATAACAGCAGAAATACAGCTCCCCGTGGAACCTCTAGGGTTGCCATTCTGGACAGGACAAGGTACAAGCTAATAATCCCTCCCAGTTTAGATGCCAGCACAGGCTGCTTGGCTGGTCGCTTTGTTCCGGGAGCCATAGAGGTAGAGCCTCTAGCACCAGTGTAGCCTGCTAGTGTGGCTTGCTAACTGCAAACAAAACCCAGCACGGCTGGGAAAAGGGGGGGGGGATGCTAACTGTTCAATATTTTGTGTCATTTAGCCACCTCAGTCTCTCGCGAATCCATCTGGATCTCGCCGTAGATGTGCCTGTTGGACTTCATCACTCAGGCTTAGAATCCTTTTGAACCTGGCTATTAGTGTTCCTGAAATCCTGGAGGTGCGAACCTCTGACCTCCAGTCTGAAAAGGGTTCATACCAGATCTTGCTGACCACCCATTCCTCGGCCAAAGTGCAGTGACAGAAAGCCTGGGGTGCATCTGTCACACTGAAGTTGCCAACCCGCCTCCTGTAAACACAAGCTCGAGAAAACGCAGTGGAAAAGCATTCAGAAGTATGGAGTTCAGAGCTTGGTCTCACTTGGCGCTTCTACCTTTTCAAACGCCTCACCAATCCAGTTGCCCGGAATCTGCTGGTTCTGTTAGTTCTGTTGTTCCCTTCTGATTCTGGGTAAATTGTTGGTATTTGGTGTGTTTAGCGTGGGACTGACTGCTCTACCATGGACTTGGACTCTGATTGACTTTGTTGGCATGTAAGAGACTTCCAGGTTTTTCCTTTTAAAGAACCTTGGCCCCGCTTTTACATCATAGACTTATAGACATTCTGCAGTTGAGAACTACAATCAAGATGATCCTCTGAAGACTTCATAGGCTGAGTGGTGGTTTTGGGACTCAAAAATAGAACAGTGTTGAAAATCTTGTATTATCACATGTCAAATCACATGACTTGTGGTTTTATTAGGAAGGAGACCTTGTATATTCCTGGTCCATACTATACATTGTGCATCCCTCCTCCTGTGCAGTGGCCAGGAGCTTGGATCAATTAACCAACTTCGCTCCCTCATTTGTATTGTGCCCCCATTATTTTTCTTCTATCTACTAGTGTTAAGAGATCCTGAGGGAGTGACAGTTGTTTTTCTTTTGATTTTTCAAAAAATAATAACTGCACACCCATATTGGGGTCCCTCAATGAAGCTTCACTTCTTGTCAGGACTAACAAAGCAAAATATTTGACTATTGATTACTTGGTATATACATGTATGACTTCATGTGAAAAATTTTGTTTGTCACCCAGTTTCCACCTTCACAGATTTCATTTTGGCATAACCTCCTAAGCTTACAGTCAGTGATTGTCAGGTTTATTCCTTTGGGACCTGGATGTCCCCATATTCATTCATAATAACCTACAGTCTCTATTGTACAGTAATAATATCCCCGACCATCCACTCCACCGCCTTTGCAATAATATGTTGTTCAACTAGGAAACTGAGCCCATTGCTGCCAGCTATACAACACAAGTAGCCTATACTAGTACCTGGTCATGATTACACCAAATGTCCTTTACTGGCTCCTGAAATTGAGTAAATTCAGGTCTCTGTGGGGTGGAAGTTGGATTGCTAGGGAGGGAATTATGTGGTGTTCACCTCAGTCCATACAGAACATGCTTGATATTTTCCTTTATGCATACGCAAGACTTAAGGCACAAGGCACTATGGTTCCAATGATCCCATTAACTGTGGTTCCATAGGAATGAAACAATTTGAGCTATCCCTAGAAAAGGGAGAGGTGGTTTATAAGGACCAGGACCTGATGGTGTTTCGGTATTGTATTTCATGCAACTCACAGACACACTAACTACTCTATATTTGTCCACACAAAACCCTGGAGCCGTATTAAGCCACCTTTATAAGATATATAAGAGAAACAATGCTAATGCTAATGTAACTTGGGAAGGAACAAAGAATTCTATTCTGACCTGGATACGTATGTATATTGTACCCCTTTGTAGAATATTAGGAAATGCTGTATCTGCTTCTGAACTTCTATACTATTGTCTGAAAAAAGGATTTGTATTTTATTTGTGGAAATGTTGACCTAAAGGTTATACATGTAGAGTGGATAGGGTTATGTTCTTTTGGTACCTCGTGGTACTAGAGTTGGGAAAAATGAAAGGCAATCAGGGTTTAAATTTGGGAGGTCGACTACCTAGGGCTGTCATATTCCCCTACTTGTAGTCAAATTCCTCAGGCTCAAGTCCCTTCTGCTACTCCAGTTCTCACTAGTTAGCTTAAACGCACCCTTCAAGTTTTCAGGGTGCATTTGAAAAGGGGGGATCTGTAGGCACAGAAGGAAAGGAGTGAAAGTAAGAAGGAAATAGAAAGT
>NC_059428.1:7540877-7581361 GCF_021028975.2 Sphaerodactylus townsendi | reverse complement strand
CTTACCCAGAGAGGCCACACTCTCGTAGTTCTCCAGCATGACGCCCTTGTAGAGATCTCTCTGGGCTGGATCCAGTAGTGCCCATTCTGCCTGTGTGAAATACACGGCCACCTCCCCAAAGGAAACCAGAGACTGAAAGAAAAAGCAGATTCCCTCGTCAGAGGTCGTATCAGGCAGAGACAGGATGCTGAAAGGGGGGAGTCTGGGAGGCTGCATGATGGAGAGCTCAGGTTATGTATCAGGAGTGGCGTTTGCAGCCTCTCGCCCCTCAGCGCCAACGGCAGGAGAAAAGCTTGCCTGGGGAAGGGAGGGGGAACCAGGCTGTCCTCTGCTCCTCTCTCCTACCTGGGCTGGAAGTGCAGCACCTGTTTTCACACCTCCACAAAGAGGAGGGATCAACACTCTCTCTTCACTGCCTGTGAGGGAAGGAAAAATGGAAGAAACAGTATTAGCTTCCACTTCCTATTCTGTCTGCTGCATGAATCATTCTTCAAGCACCCCCATTCCCAGGGCTGGGAAACCTGGCCCTATGGAGACACAAAAAGATCTGTGAAACTTTCTGCTAAGTTGTGAGAGAGGCTCAGCTTATTCACAAGACTGAAGAGCTTGGCTCAGGGTTTTTCTTCTAAGCCACCTTGAGTCCCTCTAATTTAAAAAGGAGTGATGTCAATACTGTAACTCATGTGTGGATCTGCTTCCATGAATCTGTCTAATCCCCTTTTATGGGCATCACAACTGCTGAACAACGAGTGTCACAAGTAGTGTGAAGAAGTATTTCACCTTTTTCCTTGGCCAGAACTCTCTACCCATCAAATTCTTGGGGTGTTCCAATCCCGTCCTGGAACCAGGAGTCCTTACCGCGTGAGAGGCCATTCTGGGGGCGTTCCTGGTCGTGGGCGTGCTGCCCTTCCTCCAGCGGAGCTCTTTCCCTCTCAGAGAACTTCCTTTCCACCTTCATGGATGGAGCCCTCCTCTGAAGCAACAGTGAGGGAGACAGGTAAGAGACGGAATGGAGGACACTGAGGAATGCATCCTGCCCCCTCCCAGACTCTGCACCTATCTAGTAGCAGACCTAGCAGGGTCTTCCTTCAACCCTGGGGAATTACCTGGAGGGATGAGAAGTTCCCCAGAAGAAGTTGGAAAGAAAAGCCCTCACCTCTTCTGCCTGCCTCTTCTCCTCGGCCCGGACTTCAGGAGGAAGCTCCTCTTTCGCCAGGGCTACCGCTAGAAGCTGGCCCTCCGGACCGCATCCCTTCCTCACCCAGCCGCTTTTCGCATTTCTGGGGTAGGAGGGTCAGCAGCTGCTCCAGGATCACCAGGTCCAGGATCTGCTTCTTGGAGTGCCTCTCTGGCTTCAGCCAGCGCTTGCAAAGTCCATGCAGCTGGCTGCAAACTTCTCGGGGCCCATCAGGCATCGTGGTAGCGGAACCCCCGGAAGTGTCGGCAAAGGACTTCCGCGTTCAGCGGCTCTGGATTCCAGATCTCCGGCACAGCTCTCTCCCAGAATTCAACACCACTCCCAGTTTGGACGGGACGGGGGCCATTCGCTGCTCTCTGGCCACATCCTGCTCCTTCTGGGTCCGGCTCTTCCATCTTCTACTTTGCCGTTTCTTGACTTTGAAAGTGTAAAAAGATGCAATTCTCTTTAGTAGCCTACTTAAAAATGCCTTTCCTGTGGATAAATAAAATGACTGCCTCTTTAAATGAAGGAAGCTGACCGGGGCTGAAGGAAATGATCTAGATCCTCCAAGCATGTTCACAGATGCAGGCGAAATGTCAGGAGAAAATGCTACTAGAACACGGCCATACAGCCCAGAAACCACACAACACCCCAATAAAATGACTATTTTCAGGTTGAGGTCAAAGAAATGGCACCTCTTCAATCATTGATTCCATCTGAAGATCAGAAGGTGGCAACTCCCACACAGAATGTGGGCAAGGTTCCTTCCGCGTGCGTGCGAGAAACGTGTCTCACTACCGCTCAGCCCGGTAAACCTGAGACAATTCAAAGAGGGTATCAAATACTGCTAATTAAAAAAACTGAGTGTCTAATGCCTTTGTGCGTGATTTCACCTTGTGACATGTGCGTTTGTGGAAAAGACAAGCAAACCTTTGTTATTGTTGTTGTTCCTAAGGCAAAGTAATTCAAGTATGAAGTATGAAAAACAAGAATTGGCACGTACCAATTTGGGCCTGTTTTCTTTCTTCTGCCAAGCCAGTCTCATGAAGTTGAACAGACTGGCAAGTTCTGTCGCTCCTCGGCACAGTCGCCTGCTTTTTTCTTTTTTCTTTTCAGGAGTTTCTTGTCGCCTCACAACATCAATGTGCAACCTTTATTACAAACGCCGAAATCCTTCTGAGGGCAGCAATTGGTTCCTTCCGGCCGTCAATCACTCTGAGAAGAGTCAAATAACAATCACAACCAGCACAATACAGATTAATAGCCAGTGAATAACATACACACAATCCTGTTGGCGCAAGTGGGAGAGCTAGTAGCCGCCGCCAGTTAGTCTGGGGTGTGAGGGGGGAAGGGCAAGGAGATTGTAAGCCCCTTTGAGTCTCCTATAGGAGAGAAAGGGGGGGTATAAATCCAAACTACGCTGCCATTATATTATTGTTTTGTTTCCTCGCTTCTGCACATGAAAGTTTGCGGCAGCTCCCTTCTCTCAGAACTTTCTCAACTTTCCCCCCCCCCCAGTAGTGCTAAAGCTCATTTAAAGCTTGGATAAAGACATTAGCAAGGCCTTTTGGAGCCACCTTCGCCTGGCGCCTCTTATCTTCAGGGTCTGCCAGTAGGCTCTTCACAGCAAGTTCTATAGTTTAGACTTCAAATGGGGCTCTCTTGCCATGCCCAGATGAAGCCGTGGTAGGGGTCTTGCTCTGGGTGGGGGCATTTCCTGTAGGGCTGCTGGTGTCAGTCTCCATCAGCCAAATTTGCTAAAATGTGTGTGGAAGAGGAAAATGCTGTGGGCACCGAGTTGCTGCAACCTACTTTTCCACAGCATTCGGCCATCACAGGCAAACTTTAGCAAAGTTGGCTGGTTCCTTTCAGGAGACTCACACCAGCAGCTCGGCAGGAAATAAGTGCCCCCATCCAGAGCAAGACCACTACCACAGTGCCTCCTGTTGAACCCTCTACCACAGAGCCAGCTGGGCATAACAGAAAGCCCCATTGAAGTCTATGGTGGGAAAAAATATTGCTGAACTTGCTGAAAAGCCTGGCAGATTCTGGGGAATTTCTGAGTGTGTAAGCAGTGACCACACATTTTTGAAGATAGAGGCGCCAGACTTTCAAGGTGGCTCCAAGAGGCCTTGAGTAATAGCATCCAAGCTTGGTGAGCTTTGCTTTTAAAATGAGAAGTCTCCTGAGATAACCTGTGCCATCAGGCTCTACGTGCAGGAGCTGGAA
This sequence comes from Sphaerodactylus townsendi, assembly GCF_021028975.2. Classification (NCBI taxonomy): domain Eukaryota; kingdom Metazoa; phylum Chordata; class Lepidosauria; order Squamata; family Sphaerodactylidae; genus Sphaerodactylus; species Sphaerodactylus townsendi. Next base: position 7,577,952 of record NC_059428.1, on the reverse strand, counting down.
AACAAAATAAGCCTTTTGGGGGCCCATAAAATGTGGAATCCCTCAGGAAGCAGCGCCCCCTAAGCCGGGTTGCTCTTACCAGGACGGCTTCCTGGAGCCACGTTGAAAATCTGGTGCCTCTATGTTCAAAAACGCGCAGCCTGCCTCAGAAATTCCTCTATTGGCTAACATGGAGCAAAGTCAATGCAAAACAAAGCAACTTTTCTATGCGCAAATTTCTTGGGGTTCCTGGAAGGGGATAGGTATTTTTAAAGAAGTGATAAATTAAAATTTCAGGGTATCACCCAGCGGCATGACTATTCTTACATGCCAACTGAAGTTTGGTGAAGATAGGTTCAGGAGGTAATCAAAGTTCAACCTTTCGAAAATGGGTGTTCCCCATCTCCGCCAGCTCCCCTGAAAAACAATGGGGATGGGGGCATTCCCTTTGGGCGCACATAACTCTTTGCTGCCCCCTGAACCAAACATCACTCAAACTTCAGTGTGGTATCATCAGGGCAGTCTCTGGATGATACCCTGAAATCATATGGTGCTGCTAGCTTTTAAAATGCGCTCTCAGTAGGCCAAAAAACACCAAAATTACTGGGCACTCCTTAAAGCCCACCCTTTTAGTGTATCGTGATTTGTTCATATTTGGGCAGGACACTGGACAATTTTTGTCCTCACAGCCCAAAATTTACCTGTGATCTCCAGCCGAATATGGTATTTGTTTCCATCTGAATCTCCCTCAAAAGTGATGTGCTGTTTCAGGGTGGGGGAGAATCCGCCCCCAAACAGCATCACTTTCAATTTTGTTTTAACCAGGGGCCCCAGATTCTCCCTTTCAGGTGGGATTTCTAAAAGCAAGAAATCTTGTGCCTCCTAGTTTAAATACCATTGAAAGTGATGGTGTTTGGGGGTGGATTCCACTGGAGCTGTTTTGTGAGAGATGATGCCAGCCCTGTTTGGTAAATGTTTTGCTGGGGGTGATTTGTGAGAGATTTTCATGCTTAATACCCACTTGCACTGGCTTGGAGTTGTTTCTCAGGCTAACAACCTACCTCATAGGGTTGTTGTGCTTAGGAAATTAGGAAAAGAGTTGGTGGGGAGAGAGCCATATATGTTTTGCTGTGCGTGGGAGGTGTTTTGTGAGCTGGTACAAAAAATCATTGCTTGGTCATGGTGGGGGAGGGTGGTCGCCCATACGCCGGGCGGGGTGGGGGGGGCGCCAAACTCAGGTTTTGTTCCCGGGCACCAGTTTGCCTAGGTAATTTCCCTGTCCAATTTTTTTCCATGAAAGCTGCATTGGTTCACCTGCCACACGCCATCCTCCTGAGCCACTCAGGAGGGTGGTAAAAGCAGCCTGCAACTTAGAGGACCAGGAAGAAGAAAGGTTGTTGTTTGTGTGTGTGGGTTCTCCCACATTTCCCCAAAGAGCAAAGGAGGCAGCTGCATCGCTTGGCCCCCTGAGCTGGAAAGAAGGGTGCTGGGACCAGGCGGCCCAGAAGAAGAGGGGTCAGAGGAATATGGGGGGGCTCCCCCAGACCTCCTGCCCCTTCTCAGCCTTGACCCATCACCCCCTCGCCAGTCCAAAGCGGCTGTCCCTGTCTCTTGCAGGGCTCCATTCACCGGCTCTTGTGGGGGGGGGGGAGCTGGTGGCTTTGCACAAAGTGGGACCAAGAAGGGTTGTTTGAAGTGGGTGGGGGGGAGGGAAGGGGGCTCCCTTAATTCATGGCTTCCCCGTTCCTTTCTCTGTGCTTTGGGCCCTGCCTAGAAGACCCTGGCCCCACATTTCACCCCTTCCCTCCCCCGCTCCTCAAGTCCTCACTGTCAGGACTTCAGCCCCAAATGGAGGACCCCCTTTTGTCCCCCCCCCCCAGCTCTTTGCTGCTGGGGGTGGGGATGTCCTTATGCGCCTCATTGGCACACGTGTTGAATGAAAGGCCCAGAGAACAGCCAGGGCTGGGGGGTCCCCAAGGCTTATTCCTCTCCCTGGGGTGGGGGGGAGGGGCTTCCTCTCGCTCGCTGACCAGAACCAGCCCCCCCCCCAATCCAGCCCCCCTTCCCCCCCCCGCCTCTCCTCCACTCACTCCCCCCCTTGCATAGGTCAGTCACTCGCGAGACCCCCCGAAATGCGGGGAAGAAGGGAGGGGCTTCATGATCTCATGCCCCCCCCGCCGCCGCCTCCAGGCCTCGTGCAGAGAGGAGGGGGAGAGGGACGCCAGCGAAGCACCCCTCCTTCCCCCCCCCCCCCGGGCTCTGCAGTGGGCGGCCTTTTCCTGGATCGGGGCCTCCAGACCCCCCCTTCCACCACCACCACCCCACGTTTCCCCCCTCCCCCCTGGACTCACTCCGGGGCTGCAAAGGCCGCCTCTCCGTCCCCGGAAGAAGGAAGTGGCTCCCCCCGCCCCCTTCCCTGGCGGCCGCTCTAGGATTGCGGGCTCTGTGGCCTCCCCCAAGCACCGCCCCCTCCCTCGTGGGTGGAAGCACCGCCGCCCCTCGCCCCGCCCCGCCCCGCCCCCTTTGCAATGAGGGGTTCGCTTTGCTCGGGGGAGGGAGGAGGAGCCAGATCAAGGGGGGGAGCCACGTGATGAAGGGAGGGGAGGGGCCAGAACTGGGGGCTGAAGAGGGCTGCGCTGACACGATCCCAGGCGTGGGAAGCCAACGCTTATCCCCCCCCTCGCAGGTAAGGCCGGCTCACCTGGACCCAGGCTCAGGGGGGGGGGGGGGTCTGAGGCCGGAAACGTTTTGGAGACGAGGAGGAGGAGGAGGAGGAGTCTGTGCAGCACTCGCGCTCTTCTTGCTGGGGGGTGGGGGGTGGGGGTCTGGGAACAAGATCCGGCTCTTCCTTCCTTCCTTCCTCCCCCAGCAAAGCAACGCAAGGGGGGAGGGGGGCTGTGCTTCGACCCACAACGGAGGGGGCGATGCTTGAGGGGGGCGCTCCTCTCGCTGGCCCCTAAGAGCAGCCCCTCCTCTCCCCAGTCCGGCGCCCTCTTCCTGCCCACCCCCATCACCCCCCCCCCGCCCCACGGAAAGGAAGCCCCTCAAGATGGGCCGCCCCCAAAGAAGGGGGCGGGGGGGAGGCAGGCCATCATGCAGACCTCCCTTATTGCGGGGGTCTCGCGAGCGACTGACCGGGGGGGGGGTGGAGGAAAGGCAGCGGGGAGAGGGGGGGGGCTGGATTGGGGAGAGGGGCTGCTTCAGATCAGACCCCTGGCCGGGGGCTCCTCTTAGGGGCAAGCGAAGGGAAGCCTATACCCCCACCCACCCCAGGGAGAGGAATAAGCCGCGGGGACCGCCCCCCCCAATCCTGGTTCTTTTCTCTCTGGGGCTTTCATTCAACGGGCATTCAGGGAGTCTCCATCCCCACCCCCAGGAGGGCGAAGCCCCCAGCAGGGAGCAAAGGGCTGGGGGTGGGGCGGGGGGGGGGCACAAGGGATCCTCCATTTGGGGCTGAAGTCCTCACCGTCAGGACTTGAGGAGGGGGGGGTGGGAAGGGGTGAAACGTAGGGCCAGAATCAAGCATAGAGAAAGAAATGGGGGAAGCCAAGAATCAAAGGAGCCCTCGCCCCATTTCACACAGCCCTTCTTGATCCCACTTTGCACAGGGAATGGAGCCCTGCCAGAGACAGGGAGAGGAAAGGGCCCTTTTATCCGCTTTGGACTGGCGAGGGGGCTGAGGAGGGGCAGGAGGTGTGGGGGAGCCCCCCCCCCCCGCATTCCTCTGACCCCCTCTTCTCCTGGGACGCCTGGTCCCAGCAGGCCTTTCCTTCCTTCCAGCTCAGGCTGCCAAGTGAGGCAGCCGCCTCCTTTGCTCTTTGCAGAAATGAGGGAGAGCCCCCCCCCCCCCCAATTCCCTTTCTTCTCCTCCCTGGTGAAATCCTGGACCTCTGAGTTGCAGGCTGCTTTTCTGCTCCCCTGGGGGGGGGGTGAAGTGGGGGGTCGCTCCAGGTTAGTGTGTAGCAATGGACATGCTCTATAATCTGATAGTAAATCTGGAGGGATCCAATGAAAAAATATTGAGGATCCATGATTTGGAAACCAATCTTTGCATCATGATGTCTTCACAAATTCATGATTTTATTGGGGTCGTTTCTAGGCATGGACATAATATTTGAATTGATGGCAAGTTTGGGGTCACTCAGTGCAAAACCCACGAGGATCCATTCTTTGGAAATCCTGTGGATCCATGCTCTGTGGAAGTGTCACAAAGCGGGAGATTCCTGATTTTTGCAGTTCGCTCTTTGGTTGTGAACATGACCTGTGGATTTAGTGCAACCAAACACAGAAAGCACAAGACTCCAAGAGGATCCATGCTTTGGAGTTATGTTTTTGTACCGTTGCAGCACCATGAAGCAATGGATGTGTGGGTGCTGCGTGGTTTCCGGGCTGTATGGATCTGATGTTGGGAAAGCAAGTGGAGTATATATCTGTTGGAGTGTCCAGGGTGGGTGGGGAAACCTTGTCTGTGAGTAACAAAGGCGGCAACCAGGTCAATAGTTGAGGGCATCTGAATAGAAGTATGAGTAACAATGAAGACTATAGCCTGGGAGTAACCCTGTAGATAGCAAGGTCACTGGTGGGAGTATCTGAATAGAAATATCCTGGCCTTTGTTTCTTTTGTCTATGGTCATCCTGTGTTTGTGTGGAGCTGGTTTGACACAGTCTTGACCCTAGTATTTTTCAACACTGGGCAAGCCAAGTTCTGTTCATTTTCAGAGTTTCTTCCTTCCTGTTAAAATTGTCCATGTGCTTATGGATTTCAATGGCTTCTCTGTGTAGTCTGACGTAGTGGCTTTCAGAGTGGTCCAGAATTTCTGTTTTTTCAAATAATATTCTATGTCCAGGTTGGTTTAGACATCATGTGTCTCTGCTATTGCTGTAATTTTTTTTCTGGCTGAAAATAGTTCTGGCAAGTGCCTTTCGTGGTTCTTTGATCCGTATTCGGTCTCAGCGCCATGGCGCTTGGTGGTTCCTATGTAGACTTGTCCACAGCTGCATGGTATGGTAGATCTCAAGTGCGTAGTAGCCAAAGGATCCCTCTTATCCTTTGGCTGAACGTAGCATCTCGGGTTGTGGAATTTTTCTTCAGTGGGTCTGGTGGTAGATTGTTTGTAGGTTGTGCTTCTTCATCAGTTTTCCTATGCATCAGTGGTTCCCTTGATGTATGGTAAGAACACGTCTTCCTCTAGATGGCTTCTCTTATCTTTGTTCATGTGGTTTGTTCCTTGGTCTTGCAGCCCCTTCTGCATTTCTGTATTAGAGAGTAAATCCATTTTCAGCCTGTAGAGCCCCCCATGTTTAGGGGTGATTCAATCTCATCTTGTAGGAGGTGAGGTTCCACAGATTCTGTTTGCATGCTGATACCGTACCAAAAGTGCTTTTATGGTGCTCCTTTTTGCCTTCTGGGATGGTGATTTTGGAGTTTTCGTGTAGATATTCCTTTACTCGCACTTTTGCTTTCTCTCCTGGGAACATCAGATCCTCTGAAGATGCATTCAGCCACAGATGCAGGCGAAACGTCAGGAGAGAATGCTGCTAGAACACGGCCATACAGCCCGGAAACCACACAGCACCCAAGTGATTCCGGCCGTGAAAGCCTTCGACAATACAATGGATGTGTGGTTTTGGGGGGCGCTGCCTGTAGACTCAGGCGTGATCTACTGTATGGGAATGGCTTTCTTTTATGGTGTTCTTTTGTAAAAACCATATGATTTCAGAAGGATCCCTTTAAATTCATCTTTGTCCCACTTGTGCCCAGTCCCCTTTGCACCCAACTTCAACCGAGTACAGCATTTGTACAATATTTTTGGTCCAACTCCTCCATGTAGGGCCCCTAAATAGGCTGCCTGTTGGGGTGGGGAGAGGGCACAGAGGTATGCAGAAGAGTTTGGGAACTCTCCCCCCTTACCCCAAACCACCCCAGCAGTAGGGCCAGAGCCTGCTTCTCACCTTCCAGGAGCCACGGAAGACAGAAATCTATGGAGCATTTGGGTGCTATGTGGTTTTCGGGCTGTCTGGCCGTGTTCTAGCAGCATTCTCTCCTGACGTTTCGCCTGCATCTGTGGCCGGCATCTACTACACAGCACCCCAGTGATTCCGGCCGTGAAAGCCTTTGACAATACATCTGGAGCATTATTTAAGGGGAAGGGAGAAAAACAAAATAGGAAGGGGCAAGGAGACAGTGGGTACCCCCTGACCCTAACAGCCCTCCCCCAATCTGGGGCTTCATGAGCTTTTCCTGGTCTGCCAAATGAAATTTTTTCAGGATCTCCTCCTCAAATGCCTGTCTTCCCCCACCCCCCAACACACACTGCAAGGATGCTTTGTGGGAAAAGGAGGCAGAGACCCTGATTGTCCTTCTGTCACCCTGGGGGGAAGGGGGGGGCACAGTGGTTTGGGGTTATTCATGGAAGCAAAAAAAGGCAGTGTCTTCCAGAATGATTTGAGGGCCTGCAGCTGCCCGTTGCTTACCTCAAAAGGATTTGACCTTTCAACTTATTTGTTTATGGTTGTTTATGTGATTTGATTTCTATTATAAGACTATGCATTAGTAGTATGGGTATGAGGATTACTTGTAATGTTTATTGAAAAAGAGGACTTGCTGGGAAATGCTAGATGCAGAGTCTGACATATTCTGATCTAGGAATGTGCACGTCAGCTAAAAGCACAAAAGGTCGGCCTACATCATTGTCCAGGTGCTGGTGAGATTGTCCCGAAGGTGATTGGATGAGAGAACTATAAAAAGGGACAGTAGCACAATGGCAGTGCGAGAGGGTTTGTGGGTGAGTTTGTGGTCATTACTGATCGTGTAAATACTGCTCTGGAGAAGGGAGAAACTTGTCTTTGTTCCTGCTTGTGAAGATAAAGCCTTCCTGTTTGGAAAGAGACCTGCTGGGTATTGGTGGCTCTTTACTGCCAACTGGTGCCTCTTGACACCCCAGACTAACTGGGAGCAGCTACCAGCTCTTCCGCTTGCGCCAACAGGATCGTATGTATGTTATTCATTGGCTATTAATGAATAACATACATACAATCACAGAAGGAAGTCTTTTAACTTGTTTATTTATATTTGTTTATGTGATTTGATTTGTATTATAAGACTATACCTTAATAGTATGGGTGTGAGGGTTTCTTATACTGGTTATTGGGAAATGCTAGATGCAGAGTCTGACATGTTCTGATCTAGGGATGTGCACGTCAGCAAAGAGCACAAAAGGTTGGCCTTACGTCACTGTCCAGGTGCAGGTGGGATCACACAGAAGGTGATTGGATGAGAAAACTGTACAACTGGACAGTAGCGCAATGACCAGCATGAGAGAGTTTGTGGGCATTACTGGTCGTGTAAATACTGTTCCTGGGAAGGGAGAAACTTGTACAGCACTATTGTCTTTGTTCCTGCTGGTGAAAACAAATCCTCCCTGTTTGGAACGAGACCTGCTGGGTACTCTTTACTGCCAACTAGTGCCTCGACACATAACTGGCGGTGGCTCCTAGCTCTTCCGCATGCACTAGCAGGATTGTGTTTGTGTTATTCATTGGCTATTAATCTGTATTGTGACGGTTGTGATTGTTTCTGGTGGGTTTTCCGGGCTGTGTGGTCGTGGTCTTGTTGATCTTGTTCCTAACGTTTCTCCTGCATCTGTGGCTGGCATCTTCAGAGGTGTATCACAGAGGGAAGTCTGTTGTGTAACACACTTCTCTCTGTGATAAACCTCTGAAGATGCCAGTCACAGATGCAGGTGAAACGTTAGGAACAAGATCAACAAGACCACGACCACACAGCCCGGAAAACGCACCAGAGCCGGTTGAATCCAGCCGTGAAAGCCTTCAACAATACGGTTGTGATTGTTTGTTGTGTGACTCTTCTCAGAGTGATTGGACGGCCGGAAGCTGCCAGTTGCTGACCATTGAGAGCTACAAGAAACTCCTGAAAAGAAAGAACAGACGACATACTGAGGAACGACATACTGAGGAACGGCAGAACTGCCAGTCTGTTCATCTTTATAGGACTGACTTGGCAGAAGAAAGAAAACAGGCCCAAACTGGTACGTGCCAATTGTTGTTTTTCATACTTCATACTTGAAGAACTTTGCCTTATGAACAACAACAACAAAGGTTTGCTTGTCTTTTCCACAAACGCACATGTCACAAGGTGAAATCACACGAAGAACTAAACTTCCTCAGTTTAAAAAAAAAAAATTTATTGGATGCCCTCTTTGAATTAATTGAAAGTTACACTTTGTTTGGAGTGACCTTGGAGTTCTCGAGCTGAACGTGGTGAGACACAATTTCTCGCACGCACGCACGCACACTCACACATTCTGCACGGGAGTTGCCACCTTCTGATCTTCAAGTATAATCAATCATTTAGGAGGTGCCCTTTCTAAGACCCCAATCTGAAAATAGTCATTTTATTGGGGCGGTGTGTGGTTTCCGGGCTGTATGGCCGTGTTCTAGTAGCATTGTCTCCTGATGTTTCACCTGCATCGGTGGCTAGCATCTTCAGAGGATCCAGTCATTTCATTCATTCATTCATTCATTCATTCATTCATTCATTCATTCATTCATTCATTCATTCATTCATTCAAAGAGCCAGTCATTTTATTTATCTGAGGGCAGAGAAGTCAGCCAAGCCTAGATGCTGAGCCTGCCACTCTGGGGGTAAAAGTGACCCCAAGAAAGTCCAGCAAGAGGGTTGCTGAGTTCCAGGTGGGGCCTGCAGTTCTCCTGGAATCGCAGCTGGTTTCCAGACTCCAGAGGTCAGCTTCCCTGGAGAAAGCAGTAGCTTCAGAGGTGGGACGTTATGACATCTTGTATGAATCTGGTGTCCCATCGCTGGACCTTTGAATTCTGCAAAAAGCAGCAGGCCCTGGAGATAGCCTGGGATTACAATGGATTAGTTTCCACCTAGAAAGTAGCCCCTTTGGGGGGTGGACTCGGAGCCTTTATCCCCTGCCTTCCCCTGGTTCCGACCCAAATCCTCAGTGATTTCCCAACCTCACGTGTGCAATCTTGTCTATTCGGAAGGGTTAATTGCCACCAGACCTCCTCTTCACCCCAGCAGCCGTTGCGCCCCATTCCATGTACACCGCCCAGAGCCCCTAGAGGATGGGGCGGTATAAAAGTTTAAAAAATAAAATAAATAAATATAAATAAATAAATAAACCACCCCCACCCCCAACAAAATGCCTCTCTGTGCCAGTGTCAGATTTACACGTGCCCTGTAGTAGCAGGAGACCACTGCGGATTTGGGTGGGCGCATCTCCTGTCACGTCCAAAGCCCCCAGGACAGGCCCTAAACCTAAAGAAAAGTCACATCTTTAAAGAGCCAGAAATACAGGCCCCCAGAAGCTCTTCGAACCCCTCAAACTGTCAAATTCCGACTCCATCAGGGAGGTACAACTATACATCAGTATCACCTTCCTCTTTTGTTTTCCTTGTGTCTCCCTGCCCCACATCTGCCCGGGAGAAGCCTTTCTTCATAGCCAACTGAGGCATCTTGTCAGTGTCAAAGACTACTGAGTAGAAGGAGATGGAAGAGCCGGACCCAGCAGGAGCGGGACGTGGCCAGAGAGCAACGAACGGCCCCCGTCCCGTCCCAGCTGGGAGTGGTGTGGAATTCTGGGAGAGAGCTGTGCCGGAGATCTGGAATCCAGAGCCCCTGAACACGGAAGTCCTTTGCCGACACTTCCGGCAGTTCCGCTACCACGATGCTGATGGGCCCCGAGAAGTTTGCAGCCAGCTGCATGGGCTTTGCAAGCGCTGGCTGAAGCCAGAGAGGCACTCCAAGAAGCAGATCCTGGACCTGGTGATCCTGGAGCAGCTGCTGACCCTCCTGCCTCCGGAAATGCAGCGCTGGGTGAGAGGATGCGGTCCGGAGACCAGCTCCCAAGCGGTGGCCCTGGCAGAGGGCTTCCTCCTGAGTCAGGCCGAGGAGAAGAGGCAGGCAGAAGAGGTGAGGGCTTTTCTTTCCAACTTCTTCTAGGGAACTTCTCATCCCTCCAGGTAATTCCCCAGGGTTGAAGGAAGACCCTGCTAGGTCTGCTTCCAGATAGGTGCAGAGTCTGGGAGTGGGCAGGATGCATTCCTCAGTGGAAGGATTCCTCAGGACAGGATCCATTCCGTCTCTTACCTGTCTCCCTCACTGTTGCTTCAGAGGAAGGGTCCATCCGTGAAGGTGGAAAGGAAGTTCTCTGAGAGGGAAAGAGCTCCGCTGGAGGAAGGGCAGCACGCCCACGACCAGGAACGCCCCCAGAATGGCCTCTCACGCAGTAAGGACTCCTTGTTCCAGGACAGGATTGGACCACCCCGTGAAGTTGATGGGTAGAGACAGTGGTGGGATCCAAAAATTTTAGTAACAGGTTCCCATGGTGGTGGGATTCAAACAGTGGCGTAGCGCCAATGGGGCTGGGCGGGGCACGACGTGGGCGGGGGCGGGGCATTAATAATTTCTCTGTTACTGTAAAAAACTCTTACTGTAAAAAAAAGTTTCTAATTTCCAGCTGGTATCTTTCTGTCCATAATTTAAACTCATTATCGCAAGTCCTATCGTCTACTGCCAACAGAAACAACCATTTCTCCTCTAATTGACTGCCTGTCAAATACTTAATACTTTCAAATGCTTAATTTTGTTTCTAGACATCAAAAGAAGGATACTTTCCTTAAACAAGGAACGTCACCATATTTCTAAAACATGTTTTGAAAACAGCCCAACAGGGAGAATTATCCCGTTTTCTACCTTCGCTAACCAGCCACATAGGAAACAACAGGACTTTATGATTTTTGGACCTAATGGAATTTCTAACGGAAAAGCAGACCCAATTAGTAACCCCCTCTTGGCACACACAAATAATGAGTAACCCATTCTCGGGAACTGGTGAGAACCTGCTGGATCCCACCTCTGGGTAGAGAGTTCTGGCCAGGAAAAAGGTGAAACACTTCTTCCCACAACTTGTGACGCTCGTTGTTCAGCAGTTGTGATGCCCATAAAAGGGGATTAGACAATTCTTGGAAGCAGATCCACACATGAGTTACAATATTCACATCACTCCTTGTTAAATTAGAGGGACTCAAGGTGGCTTACAAGAAAAAGCAGAAAATCCTCAGCCAAACTCTTCAGTCTTGTGAATAAGCTGAGCCTCTCTCACAACTTAGCAGAGAGTTTCACAGATCTTTTTGTGTCTCCATAGGGCCAGGTTTCCCAGCCCTGGGAATGGGGGTGGAGGGTGGGGGTTGAAGAATGATTCATGCAGCCAACAGAAGAGGAAGTGGAAGCTAATACTTTTTCTTCCATTTTTCCTTCCCTCACAGGCAGTGAAGAGAGAGCGTTGATCCCTCCTCTTTGTGGAGGTGTGAAAACAGGTGCTGCACTTCCAGGCCAGGTAGGAGAGAGGAGCAGGGGCGTAACAAGGCAAACTGTAGCCCTGGGCAAAACCTGAGTTGGATGCCCCCCCCCCCCCCGCCCATGGGCGGCGACTACACCACGACCAAATTTTTTTTGCACCAGGACATTGTTGTGTGCTGGGGGTGCATTTTTAGATATATCAGCACCAAAATTTCAGCATATCATCAGGAGACTGTCCTTATGCTACCCCCCAAGTTTGGTGAGGTTTGGTTCAAGGAGTCCAAAGTTATGGACTCCCAAAGGGGGTGCCCCATCCCCCATTGTTTCCAATGGGAGCTAATCCCCAAATTGCGTGCCCTATGCAGCCCTTTGTCTGGAGTTAGGTCAAAACTCCTTGGAATCAGCCGCTTGGCTGAGGGCTTTTAGATTCTGGCTGCAAATTCATTTTCTCTCGGACTGTAATTCTGTGGTCCACCGTCTTCTCTCTGACACCCATTCCAACCCCTGGTTTTTCATAATTGAAGGAAAAATGGCCTCTATTGGACTGTCAGTGGATTCACTTTACCCTTTGTCCTATTCAGAAGCTTATAGGAAATTAAAAGATCAACTATTGGATAGAGAGTTCTCTACCCTAATCACCACAGCCAAGAAAACATGCTCCCCCCTGTATTTTTCTCTCCCATTTGAACGGGGCCACTTGGCACGCTACCTGTATTGCTTAATAAACCCTGCTCAAAGGAGAGCCATAATGCTCACCAGGTTTAATGTTATGCCTTCTGCCTTGTTACATGGCAGATTTAATAAGCAAGAAAAGGCTAAAAGATTAAAGAATAAAAATAAAAGATTGTGCCCATGTAATGATGGCTCAGTTGAATCTCTGGCCCACCAATTTCTACACTGTCTCAGATTCAAGGAAATCAGATCCAAGTATGTGAATCTTACTCCTTTACATTTACCCGATCTCCCTGATTTAATTAGATTACACTACTCGTTGGACAATCCTGATCCTTCTCTCTGTATGATAGTGGCAGACTTTCTCCTGGAAATTACTAAATGCCAGTAGATTTCCTTCGACCTAACATTTATTTCCTGTATTGTATATGCTTTTTAATCCGTTTTTATTGTTGTACTGTTGTCTACGCCAGGGGTCCCCAAACTACGGCCCAGGGGCCAAATGTGGCCCCCTGAAGGCATTTATCCGGCCCGCCAGGCATGACGGTGATGGCTCCATTCATGTGCAGTGGGGGCTCGAGGGAGAGGAGGAACCAGCCCCAACGGCTGTAGATTGCAATTACATGATGGCACCCCCAAATCTCCATGAATTTTCTGACCCAGAGTTGGAAACCTTTCACGTGGCAACTCCTGCTCTGCCCTTCCCTTTCAGCTACTCCATGTGTTGCTCTCAGGCTTTCTGTTCCTCCTCACTCCCATTGGCATCAGCCAGGCTGGTGAATCGCTCGCTGGCTGCTAGGGAGGAAGAACCCAGGAAGATACCTAATCCTGGGTTAGATGGAATGCTTCATTGGGAAAGTTCTGCTTTTTTTTACAGGGGAAGGTATTCCACAGCCTCCCCAACAATATTTGGAGCCCAACCTGTACTTGACATACTTTGGTCACTGTTCTAAAAATAGACCATGACAGAAAGGCTGAAAGGTGAAATCAAACATTTTACAATCATTTGTGCATAGGAATTTGTTCATAGTTTTTTTTAGTCTGGCCCTCCAACAGTCTGAGGGACAGTGAACTGACCCCCTGTTTAAAAAGTGTGGGGACCCCTGGTCTACGCCAATAAAGGCTTGCAATGGGAGCTAATAGGAGATGGGGGCTACAGTTTTGAAGGTCCATAACTTTGGCCCCCCTGAACCAAACTGCACCAAACCTGGGGGGTAATATCAGGGCAGTCTCCTGATGAGACCCTGAAAGTTTTGAGACTGTGCCTTCAGAAATGTGTAAGCCCCATTGACAGCAATACAATCATCGCAGAACAAAGATTCTTGGGCAAATTTCTGGGATGTTTCTGAAGGAGGCGCATTTTTGGATGTATCAGCACCAAAATTTCAGGGTATCATCTGGAAACTGTCCTTATGGGACCCCCCAAGTTTAGTGCAGTTTGGTTTAGGGGGTCCAAAGTTATGGACCCTCAAAGGGGGTGCCCCATCCCCCATTATTTGCTAAGAAGATGGGGGCGACCCTTTTGAGGGTCCATAACTTTGGACCCCCTGAACCACACGGCACCAAACCTTGGGGGTGCCATCATGACAGTCTCCAGATGATACCCTGAAATTTTGGTGCTGATACATCCAATAATGCCCTCCCTGCAAGAACATCCCAAAATTTGCCCAAGAATCTTTGTTCTGCATTGAGTTTTTTGCATTGCTGTCAATGGGGGTTGCAGGCTGGGTGGGGGGCACATTTCTGAAGGTACGGTCTCAAAACTTTCAGGGTCTCATCAGGAGACTGCCCTAATGATACCCCCCAGGTTTGGTGCAGTTTGGTTCAGGGGGGCCAAAGTTATGGACCCTCAAAACTGTAGCCTCCATCTCCTATTAGCTCCCATTGGAAACAATGGGGGATGGGGCACCCCCTTTGGGAGTCCATAACTTTGGACTCCCTGAACCAAATCTCACCAAACTTGGGGGGCAGCATAAGGGCAGTCTCCTGATGACACGCTGAAATGTTGGTTGTGCTAGCCTAAAAACTGCGCCCCCTGCAGGCCAAAAATGAAAACCATTAAAATACCCAAAAACAAACCCAGCATTTTGATGCCCCCCACAAGGTGATGCCCTGGGCAGCTGCCCACCTTGCCCGATGGGCATTACGCCAGTGGAGAGGAGCAGGGCACAGCCTGGTTCCCCCTCCCTTCCCCAGGCAAGCTTTTCTCCTGCCGTTGGCGCTGAGGGGCGAGAGGCTGCAAACGCCACTCCTGGTACATGATCTGAGCTCTCCATCATGCAGCCTCCCGGAGTCCCCCCTTTCAGCATCCCGTCTCTGCCTGATATGACCTCTGACGAGGGAATGTTCTGCTTTTTCTTTCAGTCTCTGGTTTCCTTTGGGGAGGTGGCCGTGTGTTTCACAGAGGCGGAGTTGGTACTACTGGATCCAGACCAGAGAGATCTCTACGAGGGCGTCATGCTGGAGAACTACGAGAGTGTGGCCTCTCTGGGTAAGGAACTTCCATAGGTGCACATTTCTACCTTTGGGATGAGGCAGGAATCGAAACCTTGAACAGCAATACGTGATTTGATTTGTAAGCTACTTTGAGGCCCATTAGGGTTGAGAAAAATGGGGTATGAAAATCTTTTCTTCTACTTGTCCTTTTTAATCATCAATAACAGATTCAAAAGAGCTGTGTGGCAAGTCAAATGTTTAAGGTGGAGTAAGGATTCCTTGCGAAGTGGCCCTCTTGGCAGGTGTGTAGGGGGAGAAGTTGGCGCCCAGGGCAAAATGGCACCCAGGCCCCACCCCCGCAGTTGTCCCCCCCCCCCCCGCCCTGGCCCTGCTCTCCGCGGCCCCTCCCTCTTTCTGTGACCTTTTTCTGCATGCTGGAAAATGCTTTTCAGTCGGCTGCTTTGCCAGCTGAAAAAGCAGCCTGGCTGGGGCGAGGAGTTGAAGGGAGGGGTCAGAGGGCGATTTTCCGCACCCCCCAGCATGTAGCGCACACTTTACACCCCCTTATAGGTATGTCTCTGGGATAACTGAGCAGCTCAGTTATGAGGAAAGAAGTTCTGATGAAGGAAACATTCAGCCATTCATGAGCAGTTCCTGATGGGTGGGCGGGCTTCTTTTTCTTTTTAATTTTTAAAAACTTTATTTAAACAATTGAAATAACACATTGATTAAAATTTCTATACATCTATCAATTAATTAACTGTAACCATCACAAAACAAGCAGGTTAAAAATAACGTTCTAGTATTTCCAGTTAGTTTGTTCTTTGATACTTAAAGGGTACAGAACATTCATCAACTTTTGTGAGTTACTTCACCGTTAAGGTTGTTGACGTGGTTCACATCTACTTTCTATTAATACATTGCATTTTTCTAAATCTAAATAAAATAAATAAATAAATCTAAATCTTAACCTGTTGCATTCCCGTTGGCTATTCATTTTTTACAAGGAAAATAGATCTTAAGTAAATTCATAAATGCCATAACTATAATCCAGCTTAATAATGTCTTAACATAAATAATTGCAATTTTGCTTCTAAATATTCCAAATAAGGTTGCCAACTTTTTTCAAACTTTTCGTAGTTGTCTCTCAAATTCCACGTTAATTTATCACAGTTCATTATCTCAAATAAATTTCTTTCCCAATTTACCGTATATACTCAGGTATAAGTCGACTTTTTCAGACCATTTTTAATGCTGAAAAAGCCTCCCTCAACTTATATTTGGGTCGACGTATACTCCAGTATATACGGTAATTGTATGTAAGCTCTGTTTGTGTAACCCAGAGTCCATTAGGGGGAGCTAAAGAGCTCAGATTTTCCATATAAGGAATTAAAGGCTCCATTTCCTCAGAATTGTTAAGGCCTGTATTTTAGGTATGAGAATGTTTGTTTTAATTGTTGAGAAGGAGATATTGTGTTTATATTGATTGACTATTAGTTTGTATTTTGGTTTCCTGTTATAAAATGTTATAATGGGTGCTGCCTGTAGCTGGAACCAGTCAACTTCACAGAGTTCAGTAAGAGACCTGGAATCTATACAGCTAGAGTAGGCTGACCAGACGTCCCGCTTTTGGCGGGACAGTCCCGCTTTCAAACAATTTGTCCCGCGTCCCACGGGTTCTTTAAACTGTCCCGATTTTTGGGAGGCTGCCGCACTGCCTTCTGGGGCGCAAGGCAGCCTCCCGTGCGCGCGGCCGCAGGAGCACGGCCTTCTGGGGCTTGCCGTTTCCCACCCTGTGACAGGGCGGGAAACGGCAAGCCCCAGAAGGCAGTGCGCTCCTATGGGTGCGCGTGCGGGCGCAGCCACCTGCCCCGTCCCGGTTCACAAAGGTGACCATCTGGTCACCTTAAGCTAGAGAGAACTGTAAAGGACTGAGAGACCCTGCTAGTCTGTTTTGCATAGCAGGCCAGAACTAGTATATGTTGATTATTGTTTCTGTATTGGTTTGCCATATTTCATTGTTATACTGCACACTATTGTTTATGAAACAAAACAGATTTAAAGTTTCTTTTGTTGTAAGTCTGGTGAATTTTAAGGGTCACAAGGTGGGATTGCACTGATTTGAACTCCTTTTCCATTTCCATTTCTGAGAATATCCTTCTTAAAATCTAATTTGGGTTGTATTTGGACATACAGATGATGAGGAGGAATCCCGTTCTGAAGGATTTTAACTCTTGTGTTTTAGCTTGGTTGCTGATTGAGCTAAGGTTTTTGTACTTTTAAAGTTATTGTTGAGACCATATTGTTCTTGTGTACTCTCTTTTCCACTTACAGAGCTAGTTTTGAAATAAATATTCAAAAACATTTAACCTACTGATGCCTCAATTAATGTAATTTTATTGGTATCTATTTTTATTTTTGAAATTTACCAGTAGCTGCTGCATTTCCCACTCTAGACTTACCGGTATATTTGAGTCAATAAGTTTTCCCAGTTTTTTGTGGTAAAATTAGGTGCCTCGACTTAAACGCGGGTCGACTTATACTCAAGTAGAAGAAGAAGTCAAAGAACCTTTATTGGCATAACAATATCACGGTGTTGTATACACGAGTCCACTTAACTAGATACAGGAGAACTAAGTAGAATACAAGAAAAATAGATTGAAATTAGATTTTGCTCCTAGAGCGCTGTTTCATATACAAGTCCAAGTATTTGGCTTTTGGATTATTTGCATCACTACTGGGGTTGTCCAACAGGAAGGAAATCTTTTGCAAGTCAGATGCATATTCTTTTTTGAGTAGCAGGGATGACAAATATCTAACTCCAGGTATGGTGTAAAATGGACAATAAAGTAAAATATGATCTATAGAGTCTACACAATTCCCATTGCATATGCATAGCCTTTGGTGGTAAGGGGTTTTAATAAATCTCCCTGTTGATACGACTGATGGAAAGGCATTGCAACGGGCCAACATTATTGCTCTACGGAGACTGGGCGTGGTTATTTGGTGTAAATATTGAGCCCCCTTATTACCAGTGTAAGTGATGCCCAGTGCTAAAGGAGAGCAAATCCTGGAAGCCTTTTCAAGTAGGGTCTGATGTTTCTGGCCAAAGAGCCTTCTCTTCAGGAGTTGAAAAGTCTCTTTGGATGGTAGCATGGTCAGATAGTCCAAAGAATAGCCTAGTTTGTTAATTTTTGTTTCTATAGTGCCCCACCATTCAGAATGACAAAAAGTCTGAAGGGCTTTATGGGACAGAGAGGCGGCATCACGGTTAAAGCAGATGCGCAGACAAAATTTGAGCAAGTATATACGGTACTATCTTGGGGGGATTTATACTTTTCCAGTTTCTAATAATTTCTAGTCTTGCTGCCATAATAAAATAAAGAAAAAAAGCATATTTTTCTTTAGTACAATATATTTTGTAAAACCTAATATTAAGGTTTCGGGTTTTTTCTTCAACGTAATTTTGAAAATATTCTTTATCTTTATCATAATCGAATTCCAACATTTTGAAACCTTTTCTCATTTCCACCACATATGGCAGTGGTGGCGAACCTTTGGCACTCCAGATGTTATGGACTACAATTCCCATCAGCCTCTGCCAGCATGGCCAATTGGGGCTGATGGGAATTGTAGTCCATAACATCTGGAGTGCCAAAGGTTCGCCACCACGGACATATGGAATAAAGAATCCACTTGCTTTTTACAATTCCAGCAATGTATATTCTGTTTCTTGTTCATCTTACCTAATCTAATAGGGGTGTAATGCCATCTGTAGAAGGTGTTATAAAAGTTTTCAAACAGCATGTAAACGTATTATAATTGTGCCATAAATTGTGCCATATTATAATTGTGCCATAAATTTTCCGATACTTCCAATTTAACCTCTTTCTTTAGATTTTTAGCTCATGCAATCATAGTTGTTTTCTAGTTTTCATTTCCATTTTAAATTTCAATAATAAATTATACATTTTAACCACTTTATGATCATTTTTGAGTAAATTAATCTCAAATTCTTTGTTTCCATTTGTAAAGTCCCAATTTTTTTCGTCTTTTTGAAACCTGTTTCTTTGTATATTGGCCTCCTTGACATGTTCTTTAATCTGAAGTGATTTTGATGTAGAGATCCATTGAGGTGTCTTTGTATAGAAAACATGTTTATATTTATGCCAAATTTTTGAAAGCGCTTTCCTTATAGTACATGCGTGGAAATTGTAATTTTTTTATTTTTGCATTTGGCCAAAGAAAATCGTGCAAGCCTTTAATGATGTTTGAGCCTCCTATTGTTAACAAATTTTTATTTTCCAGGGTTATCCAGTCTCTAATCCACAAGAAGGCATTAGCTTCATAATAAGTTTGTAAGTCAGGTAAAGATAGTCCTCCTCTGTACTTCTTGTCCATCATATAAGTAAAATTTATTTTACTTATATGATGATATGATAAGTAAAATTTATTTTATAAGTAAAATATGATAAGTTAAATTTATGATAAGTTAAATTTATTTTACTTATAGAAAGAAACCCCATAGCCGCATGTTGGACCAGTTTTAGTCTCTGGATCAAACGCAAGGGGAGGCCCATGTAGAGCGAGTTACAATAGTTTAATCTGGAGGTGACCGTTGCATGGATCACAGTGGCTAGGTTTGCTTGGAAGAGGAAGGGAGCCAGCCGCCGAGCCTGACAAAGATGGAAAAAAGCAACCCGGGTTATATGGGCCACCTGGGGCTCCCTTCCTCTCCCAAGCAGACCTAGCCACTGTTATCCATGCAACGGATCCTCCAGATTAGACTATTGTAACTCGCTCTACGCGGGCCTCCCCTTGCGTTTGATCCGGATACTAAAACTGGTCCAACATGCGGTGGTGCGTTTGCTTACAGGCAGCGCCATTTGGGATCATATCCAGCCTGTGTTGCGCCAGCTGCATTGGCTCCCAGTAGAGTTCCGAATCATCTTCAAGGTGTTGGTGTTGACCTTTAAGGCCTTATGCGGCCTGGGACCCCTTCGTACTCTCGGGAGACCACATTACCCCATAGCAGTCCTCTGCACGGCCTCTCCCGTCGCGGTTGAGGCCAATTTACTGCGGTCCCTGGCCCTCAATGATGGCGCTGGCCTCCACGCTGGCCAGTTGTGCCTTTTTTTTACGCACTTTCCTGGCTGGCCCGCCCTGGAATACTCTTCCACCTTCACTGCTGTCCAGGGTTCCCTGCGGGATCTTGGTGAGTTCCCCGCAGGGCCTGTAAGATGGAAGTTGTTCCGCCGGGCCTCGGAGAGACATTCAGCCGCTGAAGTGCCCCCCTCTTTGGCTTCTTTACATCTGGGCTCTTTTCTTCCACCTAATGGGACTACCGGGCCCCTCCCTCTTGGGGAGTGATTTAAAAATGCGTCGGGTTTAAGTTGGGATCTTCTTATTATTCACATATCACTGTTGTTTTTAAAGATTTTAGTAATTATATTTATGCTGTATGAGATTTTATGTTGTACACCGCCCGGAGCCCCTTGGGGATGGGGCGGTATAAAGATCTAAATAATATTGGCACTGGTTTTATGCCTAATAAAGGTTTTTGGATTTGGATTTGGATCTAAATAATAAATAAATAAAATAAATTTCTGGATTTCTTTTTGCCAGTTTTTAAGAGGATTTCTTGACAAAATTATTGGCAGGTTTCTAAATAAGTAAATTAATGCTGGTAATACATATGTTTTAATTATATTAAATATATATATTTATATATTAAATATATATTAAATATTTAATTATATTTAATTATATTTTCCTAGTGATTATATATATTCATTTTTCTCCATTGTTCCAAAGTGTTTTTAATTTCTTTCCACATTCCTACGTAATTATCTTCAAATAAGTTGTTATTTTTATTTCTGAGTCAAATTCCCAGATATTTGGCTTTACTGGCTAATTCGAAGCCCGTGGGATGAAATGCATCTACTTTTTCTTGTTGTGTCATAGTCATCATTAAAACTTTTGTTTTTTATCTTAAGTCCAGCCAGATTTCCTTTTTTAAAAAATAATTTTTTTATTGTATAGTCTGTAACCATAACATTTTATTATGCTTTTTTACAATTTCCCAAGCCACACATTTCCCCCTTTTATCCCTCCCCCTGAAATATATATCTTAACGGTTTTTCAACTAAACAGCAGTAAGTTCATTCTTTGTTGCCTCTTTTCCCATATTTCTTCTTTGACTCCGGCTTCTCTCATCCTATCTACATATATTGTCCATATCTTCAAAATTTCTCTCTGTTTTTCTTGCCACAGTTTGTTCCGTGATAATATGTCAAATATGCCCAATTGCACTTGTTCTCAGATATACTCTGACCATTTCTGGATTGTCCATTTTTTCTTACCTTTCCAACCAAATGCTATTACTGCATCCACCGCTCTAACCATTATTTTATAAATTTGTCTATATTTTTTATCAACAGTTCCATCCTAAATTACACCGACCGGTAAACAATACATCATTGTTTAAATCTATTTTAACCTTTACCATTTTCTCTATATATATCAATACCCTTTCCCAAAAACTTTTTACCTCTTTACACTCAATCCACATATGGCTATAATATGCATCCTGTTCCCCACAGTGCCAACATTTTGGGCTTAGTCCCCGTATCATGTATGCGAATTGTTTTGGAGTTCTATACCACTTTAATATGACTTTTCTTTCCAACCCCTCATATTTTTCAATTTTTATAGTATGCATACTTTCCAATAATTTTTCTATTTTTTCACTGTCCAGAGAGCCCTCCTTCTCCCATTTTTGCTTCAACACTCTTGCCATGAATTCCTAGTTTTCTATCGTGTTTTTGTATAAAAGCCCCAAAATTTTCCCTTTGCTTTTTTCATTTATTTCCAAGCAATTCTTCATTATGCAGTCACCTTTTATCCTTGAAACCTTTATCTTTTCCCATATACCTCGCAATACCAACCAATTTTCTTGGCCTCATTTTGAATTCCTTTTCTTTTCAAAAATTTTATTACTTGTGTCCCTTCTTTTCCGACCATGCTTGCCAATGGCGCCGCGTCCAAAATGCCAGGTATCCATTTTCCCTTCCATTTTTCCCATATATCCATTGTCACCTTTCTTGGACTTCTCAATAAGTTAATGTCTTTCTACGTTTCACTGGTAAATATCCCATATTTACCAATGCCTCCATTAATTTCATTTTCCACCCTCACCCATTTCTCACTGTTATCCTCTTTTATTCCCATAAGACTCTTTATTTGGAATGCATCGTAATATTCTTGCATTTTTGGAATACCCCAGCCTAGGTATTTCTTGGTCTTCAATTACTTTTATTACTTTTGTAATTTTTTTCTTTTGAGGGGTTTTCTATAATTAATGAGACGTCATCGGCATAAGCTTTATATTGTAATTTTGGCTTTTAATCAAAATACCTTTCCATATCTTTTCTTTTTCCATTTAATTGAATAAAGTTTCTAAATATAATATGGGGAAAGGGGTCATCCATGTCTGGTTCCCTTAGTTATTTTGAAAGACTTGGAAATGTTTTTATTAATAAATAATTGTGCATTTTGATCTAAATAGATGGAATTTATGGTGTTAAAGAATTTACCTATTATACCTATCTAATTGAGAATTTCTTTTAGAAACGTCCAGTTCATCTTATCAGATGCCTTCATTGCATCTACAAATATTATAGCCATTTTTGAATTAATTTTCTTTCCAAATATTCAATTATATTTATCAGAATCCTTATATTGTCTTTTATTTCTCTTTTTGGCAGGAAACCTTATTGGTGGATATTTAAACATTTGTTTTAAAAAGTTTTCATTCTCTATGCCAGTATTGTCGTAAATATATTATTGTCTTGATACAAAAGGAAAATTGGTCTACATTGATCGGGTTTTATTTTTATTTATTTATTTTTATTTATTGTTGTATTTATAAACCGCCTTCCCCCGAGGGGCTCAGGGCGGGTTTGGGGGCTTCAGAATTTCCTTTCAGCATCAACACCATATAGGTGGAGATCCATAATTCAGGGATTCTATTCCCTTCTTGCCAGTGCTGATGGGACCTTTTTCTTTCTTCCAGCAGCACAAGGAGAGGAGATAGTTGGAGGATTCCAGGGATTCTCTGTGGAAAAAGCGAAGGATCAAGATTCCAAAGGAAAGTCTGAGTACGGAGACAGGCCGCAGAGTCCGGAGGGAAGCCATGCAGACCAGAGGAGGGATAAGCCCATTCTGTCCCAAGGAGGAGGCTTTTGTGAAGTCCCAGTCCAAGAAGCAAGATCAGCCACAACAGAAAAGGATGAAGGCATCCATGCTAACCAGAGAATCCTCTCCAGTCAAAACAAACATGAAAATGAGACCTTTAGGAAGACCTTCAGTAAGAATATCAGTCTTATTTCCAACAGGCAAATTCCATCCAGAGAGAAACTGTACGATTGCATGAAGTGCGGAAAGACCTTCAGTCAGGAATCAGCTTTTTCTTCACATCTAAGAATTCACGCAGGTGAGGAAGCGTATAAATCGTTCGTTTGCATAACAAACTGTTCTGATGCTGCAGGTATTCATGTACTTTTAAATTGTATATTAATGTACATTTTAATGTACACCAGCAAAAAAGCCACTGAGGCTGTGGATGGAACTTTAAGGAAAGATCAGATTTCCTTCTGTGGGTGCTAACAGGATCCCTCTTTTCATTCCAGGAACAGATGAGCAGTGGACTGAGGGGGATGAACACGTGCAGGAGCTATTGCCAGAGAAAGAGAAGAATGGAGATTTGGAAGGAAACTTATGGAATCAAAGCAAACCAAAAAAGCAGACAGGAATTCACATGGCTGAGAAGAGGGATAAATCCATTCCTGGCCAAGGACGGGATTGCCTTGAAGTAATTGACACAGTAGAGGAAACATATAAGTGCTTGGAGTGTAGAATGAACTTCTCAGATCATAGCCAGTATGAAATCCATTTGCAAATACACAGTGGAAACAAGACACATCAGTGTTTGGAGTGTGGCATGACTTTCCTTTGCAGAGCAAAGCTCCTGGTGCATCAAAGAACTCATCAGACAGAGAAACCTTATAGTTCCTCAGAGTGTGGCAAGAACTTGCCACAAAAATCAGATTTTGTTCAACACCAAAGGACTCTTGCAAGAAAGAAGGCATTAATCTGTGTAGAGAGGAGCAGGACCTTACCTGGTAGAACAAAGGGTAATGTATGTTTTCCAAAATACAGTACAATGAGAGCACAAAAATGCTTTCACTGTGGAAAGTTCTTCAGCTGCAGATCACGGCTCCTAGTGCACCAAAGAACCCACACAGGAGACAAACCTTTTGAATGCTCAGAGTGTGGAAAGAGATTCAGTCTGAGTAGCCATCTTCAAGAGCATCAAAGAACTCACACAAATGAGCGACCTTTTGTATTCTCAGAGTGTGGAAAGAGATTCAGTCAGAGTAGCCATCTTCAAGAGCATCAAAGAATTCACACAAATGAGCGACCTTTTGTATGCTCAGAGTGTGGAAAGAGATTCAGTCAGAGTGGCCATCTTCAACAGCATCAAAGAACTCACACAAATGAGCGACCTTTTGAATGGCCGGAGACTGAAAAGAGATTCAATCCAAGTAGCCATCTTCAACAGCATCAAAGAACTCACACAAATGAGCGACCTTTTGTATTCTCGGAGTGTGGAAAGAGATTCAGTTGGAGTGGCAATCTTCAAGAGCATCAAAGAATTCACACAAATGAGCAACCTTTTGTATGCTCAGAGTGTGGAAAGAGATTCAGTCAAAGTGGCCATCTTCAAGAGCATGAAAGAACTCACATAAATGAGCGACCTTTTGAATGTCCAGAGCATGAAAAGAGATTCAATCTAAGTAGCCATCTTCAAGAGCATCAAAGAACTCACACAAATGAGCGACCTTTTGAATGTCCAGAGTGTGGAAAGAGATTCAGTCTGAGTAGCCATCTTAAACAGCATCATAGAACTCACACAAATGAGCGACCTTTTGAATGCCCAGAGTGTGGAAAGAGATTCAATCTAAGTGGTGGTCTTCAACGGCATCGAAGAACTCACACGAATGAGAGACCTTTTGAATGCCCAGAGTGTGGAAAGGGATTTAGTCGGAAAAGCAATCTTCAAGAACATCAAAAAACTCACACCAATGAGAGACCTTTTGAATGCTCAGAATGTGGAAAGAGATTCATTAAGAATAGCCAACTTCAACGGCATCAAAGAACTCACACAAATGAGAGACCTTTTGAATGCCCAGAGTGTGGAAAGAGATTCAGTCAGAATAGCAATCTTCAACAGCATCAAATAACTCACACAAATGAGAGACCTTTTGAATGCCCAGAGTGTGGAAAGAGATTCAGTCTAAGTGGTGGTCTTCAACGGCATCAAAGAACTCACACTAATGAGAGACCTTTTGAATGCTCAGAATGTGGAAAGAGATTCCGTTGGAATAGAAATCTTCAAGACCATCAAAAAACTCACACGAATGAAAGACCTTTTGAATGCCCAGAGTGTGGAAAGAGATTCAGTCAGAGTAGCAATCTTCAACAGCATCAAAGAACTCACACAAAATGAGAGACCTTTTGAATACTCGGAGTGTGGAAAGAGATTCAATCAAAGTAGCACTCTTCAACAGCATCAAAGAACTCACACAAATGAGAGACCTTTTGAATGCTCAGAGTGTGGAAAGAGATTCAGTCAGAGTAGCTATCTTCAACAGCATCAAAGAATTCACACAAATGAGCGACCTTTTGAATGCCTTGAGTGCAGAAAGAGATTCAGTCAGAGTAGCTATCTTCAACAGCATCAAAGAACTCATACAAAATGAGAGACCTTTTGAATGCTCGAAGTGTGGAAAGAGATTCAATCAAAGTAGCTATCTTCAACAGCATAAAACAACTCATACAAAGGTGGGAATTTTTGAATGATCCGAGAATGAAAAGAAATTCAGTCAGAGTGGTGCTCTTCAACAACATCAAGGAACACAGGGGAGAACCCTTACGTTTGCTTGGAATGTGGAAAGGGATTCAGTCAGAGGGCCACAGGGGAGAAACCTTTTGAATGCTCAGAATGTGGAAAGAGATTTAGCCAGTCTAGCCCAACTGGCCCAACACCAGAGAACTCACAGGAAAAACCTTTTCGAGAACTCAGTGTAAGGCCGCTGTCTCCTCCTCAGCTGAGGCACCCCAATTTGATCTCCCATCTTCTGGGTTTTTTTAAAGAGTATCTCATTGAAATTCTGAAGTAGACTGGGCATATCTTTGGGATAGGTATGAGAGAGCCCATCTGCCTGCCATGAGCAGAGAACATTCCATCACAGAGTCAGGAGGTCACCAGGGCTTTTATATACCTCTACCGCTGTTCCGTGGCCTGGGAACAGCAATATATCCGGTTCAAGTGTGTTTCATCAACCCAAAACAAGATCATTTCCAGTTAATGGGCAATCACCTCTGAGCCATCAAAGGAGCCTTCACATCTGACAACTCAGCAGAGGCGTAGCACCAAGCGGGGAGGGGTGTGCGATGCACCGGGTGTGCACCTGTAAGGTTGTTTCTGTGTGCTAGGAACAGTTTGTAATCTTGGCGCAACATTCCTTCCTCTAGCTGGGCGACATGCCCGGAACTTTCGTTATCTCCTGCTTAGCCTTGCTTTTTGCTTACATGATATAATCCTGTGTGAACCGTTCTCTGGGAACTGTGAGGTGGGAACGTAGGGTTGTTTATACTGGGGTTTTTGCAGGAAACCTTAGCCCGTAAAAGCGGCTGTCTGGGAGAGGTTGGTCAGAATCCGCATTGTCTGTAGACGATCATGATTGCCAGATCAATAAAGAACTGTTAAGGTTACTTTTGGCCTGGACCTTGCTGATTCCTTACAGCGCCCCTGTGAACGTGTTCCGGGGGTGGGACGGGGGATTCCAGGACCTTGGTGGGGTGCGAGGCGCAAGCGCACACTTCCCCCTTGCTCCATCCCTGCAACTTAAGCACATCCAATCAATTCAGGTGCATTGGGTGCTGTGACAATCTCCCCACATGGGAATGGCAGGGGTCACAGTCAACTCCACTGAATTGTGAGAGCAGTTAGTTCGGACGGCTCACTCAAATTCAACTTTTTTTTTCAGTCAGTCGTGATCTTGGGAAAGTCTGGTCCAGAGGTCGGCAACCTTTAACACCCAAAGAGCTATTTGGACCCGTTTTCCACAGAAAGTAAAACAGTTGGAGCCGCAAAGACTTTTTGACATATAAAATGAAGATAACACTGTATATATTGTTTTTTTTACCTTTACTTTGTATAAACAATTATAGTGTGTTGCTTATGAAAGCCATGAAGTGCTACAGAGAAAATTATATTTTATTTATGTAAAGAACACGTTTTGAACATTTCGAACTCTTAAAGAACACATTTTGAACGCTTAAAAAATAATAACAGACCTCCATGTCTGCTATGGAGGGTGGATTCGACAGCCATATTCCTCACTGAGCATGGCCCCCGCCCTATTCCCAAAAGCCACAGCTTCTGAGAAGCTACCCCCAAATGTCCTGGGATTTGCCAGCCGGGAGTTGGCAACCTGCAACAACCATGGCTGAGGATGATCTCGGCCTTTCGCCCTTCCATGATCTACAAGCTTACCCTCCACTGGCTTACTCTGAAGTAAACCTTCCAAGATCCACGTGCAAGGCTTTCCCCATGTGCTCCTTTCCTCATGCGCTCCTGCCTTCCTTGGCAATGCAGAAGCTATTCGTGGCCTTGGACCAGCATACCTACAGGACCGTCTCTCCCTATATCGTCCTGCTAGGCCCCTCCGCTCCTCGGAGGTGGACCTTCTGGTGATCCCTGGCCCCAAAGTGATCCGGCTGGCCTCCACAAGGGCCAGGGCTTTTACGGCCGTGGCTCCTACCTGGTGGAACAGGCTCCCAAGTGAGATCAGGGCCCTGCGGGACATATCACTTCTGTGATAAATATCTGGCCTCCTGTGGGGGCAAGAATGGGGAAGGGGAAACAATTTTAATCGCCATCTGAACTTTTGAATTTTATAATTTGTATATGGTTTTTAACTGGGATTGGGTGTGAAATGGATTTTAACTGTTTATATGACTGATGGACGCCGCCCTGAACCCTTCGGGGAAGGGCAGTATAGAAGTTTAATAAAATAAAAAAATAAAAACAATTCCCACCCACCCCCTTTTCCCTATCAAACAGCCCTGACAAGTGCAACCTTGCAGGGCTGCAGGTAATAACTCCTTTAAAACCTGACATCGTCTTTCTCACCTGGACTCAGCCAGGCTGCCATCCGCCAGGAAAGCCCCTGAAGCTCAGCAGGGCTGCTGGGGGGGGGGGTCTGCAACCCAAGGTGACGCTGCTAGGATCCCCTGTGTGGTCCCACCACCCAAGAAGGAGCCGGGGGAGATTGAAATGAGGCCACCCAAAGCAGGGTCGACCCTTGACCCCCCCATTCAAGGGGGGGCGGACTGAGGTAGGATTGCGCTGAAAATCTGTGCTCTTGCAACTCCCTCCCGTTTCCCGCCCTTCACCGTTCACCTGTTCAAAAGGATCCACCAACCGTGTTCCACCCCGCCCCACGCTGTCACCACTGGCATCAGCCAACCAGGCAGCTGGGACAGGGAAACCGGAAGTGGCTTGGGATAGCCATCTCAGACTGTTCCTCTCTAGGAATGGGGATTGTTTCCCATTAACCCTTAGGGTGACTCTCCAAAGGAGGCTGAGAGAACCCAAGCCATGAGGGCTAAAGAAATGGCAGGTGTGATTGTTGAGTCAGTTACAGACAGCAAATAAACACTGCGGTGTATTTGAGTGGAAATGTTTGTTGGAGTGAGGAAAAAATGAAGCTGGAAAATTGTAATCCACCCGAATATATTGTATATCTTTCATTTCTCCTTTTATAAGCAAATTTGATTGGAGGTCATTCAACCAGTGGTGGGATTCAAAGAACTTAACAACCAGTTCCAGTGGTAGGATTCAAAGAATTTAACAACTGGTTATTTACGTGTAACTTCTGCTTGTGGGTTCTGTGGGGCAGAATGTCGAAGGAGTTTGCTACAACTAATTTTTTTTTAATAAATGATTTCCTTTTCCTTAACATGTGACACTTCTCAAACATTAACATTTAACTTTACACTTCAAGGTCCCGTTCAAGTTTCATTCCAAGTCCTTCTAATTCCAGTCTGATGATGCCAAGTCCATTTCTTCCTGCTGGTGGTTGGCTCATGAAGACTCCAGAGGCTGCGTGAACTGGATTCAAGATGATGAAGGTCCCCAAAAGAACTCTCACCAATTACAATAAATTCTAACATTTACAATATAGCAAAAATAAACAACTCCCTTCCCACTAGTTCCCAACAACATTGCAGTTACCTTAAGATGTTAAGAGCTTATAAAAGAAATAACTCGAGTTCCCAGCCTGGTAGCCTGGCTTCCTCCACGAGTTTTGCAGCCTCCTGCTGCTTCCAGTCTCCACCCCTTTCTGGGTCATCGCATTCTGAACATAGGGGTTACACAAGCACCACTTTAACAACCAGTTCTGCCGAAGTGGTGCGAACCTGCTGAATCCCACCACTGCATTAATCCCACAAGACCTACCTTGTGGCTGTTTTGATTTTTGCTTCTCCTACTGGTCTTTATGCACATGAGGTGTTGTACAAAGTACTCATATTTGTACTCCGGGGGAGGGCGGTATACAAGCTTAACAACAATAACAATAATAATAATAATAATAATAATAATAATAATAATAATAATAATAATAATGGCAGCAGGGTGACAGCAGGGTCATTGAAAAAGAACAGGAGAGGGTCACTAGATACCGCGATTTGAAAATCGAGCTTCAGCGTCTATGGCAGAAACCAGCTGAGGTCGTCCCAGTGGTAATCGGCACGCTGGGCGCCATCCCGAAAACACTAGGGCAGCACTTGAAACATCTTCGAATTGACAAAATTAACATCTGTCAAATTCAGAAGGCAGCCCTGCTGGGATCCGCACGAATACTACGCCGATACATTACAACTTCCTAGGCCCCTGGGTGTGGCTCGAATTGCAATGAAGGCCAACAACCAGCTAAAGATCTGGCAGCTGTGAAATTTACAATAACAATAATGATGATGATGATGATAATAATAATAATATTCTGGGGTTGTGATGATCTAAGATTATGAGGGAGGGTATGCATACGACACCCAGGAGTGGTGGAGACGCTTAGCCCGTCTTGTTCAGACTACAAACAGTACCGAGTTACCTTTTTATCCCTTTTTTATTTTGAGAATTGAGGTCTGGAAAGAGGAAAAAACCCTCTCGGGCTATCCAACATCCACAGGAAAGGGGTATAAAATGAGATAGGAGGTAGATGTGTTGTGCGGATCAAGGGAAAATGGAACCCGGGGGGGGGGGGCTCAGATTTTTGCCCGAGGCTCCAAACAGCATGTCAGACAGATAGAAAACCTTGATCGCCATATGAAACATACCAGGCGGCCATGATCCAGCCTATCACCACAAATTACAGAAAGAAAAGGTAAATGACAACTTATCCCCCGGTCTTATCTTGTTGCAGCGCTACGGCATCTTGCAAAAAAAAAATTGCCACTTTCTCCAAGACTGGAACTGTTCAAGAGAAGGAACAACTTAGCCGAGTTAGGAATTCCTGTCCTGTTTACTAAAATAAGGCTTAGATATTTTCTCCAAATTTCCAAATGGGGAAGACAATAAAATACAGCATGCTGGATAGTTTAAAAGAATCAGAATTGGAAGAGAGCCCAAGGGCCATCAAGTCCAACCCTCTGCAATGCAGGAACACACCATCAAAGCACTCTTGACAGATGGCAGTCCAGCCTCTGTTTAAAAACCTCCAAAGAAGGAGACTCCACCACACTCCGAGGCAGCGCATTCCACTCTCGAACAGCCCCAACGGCCAGGAAGTTTTTCCTGCAGTTTAGGTGGAATCTCTTTTCCTTCACCTTGAACCCAGGACTCCTGGCCCTTGGAGCTGCAAAAAAACAAGCTTGCTCCCTCACCAACATGACACCAAAATACCGGATCAGGGAAATGACACGTTGCATCGGTCCAGAGGAGTTTGCGCTGGGATATCTAAGCATGGCTATCATGTCCCCCCTTAACCTTCTCTTCACCAAACTAAACATCCCCAGTTCCCTCAGTCTCTCTTCGTAGGGCATGGATTCCAGACCTTTGACCATTTGGGTTGCCCTCCTCTGGACCCGTTCCAGCTTGTCAATGTCCTTCTTGAACTGCGGTGCCCAGAACTGGACACAATATTCCAGGTGAGGTCTGACCAATGCAGAATAGAGAGGTACAATCAGTGGTGGGATTCAGCAGGTTCGCACTACTTTGGCAGAACCAGTTGTTAAAATGGTGCTTGTAAACAACCAGTCGTTAAATTATTTGAATCCCACCACCGGGTACAGTTACATCCCTCCATACAGCATGCCTTGCAGGGACAGTGCCTGTCTGAATATGCTACATTTTGGGGCTTTACGCACTGACAGAGTTGTACTGGTTTCTACCTAGGTTTGCCTCAGTGAATCCGCACTGCAACCGAGCTCAACATTGTTTTGTCTCAGTTCCCCCCACCCCTCAGAACTGCGACATCGTTGTCGCAGTTATGAACTATACTTTTCTGCCAGAACAAGGTCGATACCGCTTCAAAGCGAAGTGCGGATGCATCGAAACGACACCTCATCCGTTCAACCAATCAGGAGCCGCTTTTGTGGCATGCGCAGAACAGGAGAGTCGTGGCAGGCAGAAAGCGCATGTAACTGTAAACTGTAAACTGCAAAAACTGTAAAAAAAAAAGCGCTCCCGTTTCCCGTGGTAACACAAGCTCCAATCACGATCGAGGAGCGAGACAGGCACCAAGATGATCCCGCCCACTTAGCTTGGTTCCAGGGGGCTAAGTAAGTTGCTGTGCGGACAGCCTGGAATCGCCCTCCACTGAAGGGAACCAAGTCGACCTTAGCTCCCTTCTGTAGTGCGGAAAGCCCCTTTGATATCTTTGTAGTAGAGAATTTCAAATGACATAACACTGACTCCGGCCAAACAGAAA
Source organism: Sphaerodactylus townsendi (assembly GCF_021028975.2). NCBI lineage: Eukaryota > Metazoa > Chordata > Lepidosauria > Squamata > Sphaerodactylidae > Sphaerodactylus > Sphaerodactylus townsendi. The sequence continues at coordinate 7,546,458 of NC_059428.1, read as the reverse complement.
GCTCTACGTTGGTTTCGATTTTAGAGATGATAAAAAGATGTGCTGGTATTGCCTGCGTTAAGTGGTATCCCCAATCTCAGATGGGAGCAGGCGTTATTGGCTGCACTATTTAAATTTTGTGCAAGAATCTGCATTTTATTTTACGGAAGGCCTCAGATGATGAAAAATTAAAAAAATCAATCAGTGGGTGTTCCAAGAGATTTTTTCCTCGGCAACAGGAAGTCAATTTGAAACACTGAATTCTGACAGCGCTTGATAAATGAGGCTAAAGAAATCAAAATTATGGTGTATTCTCAGCCAGTATCTAATAGTTGTAAGCTGTGCCTTCGATTCCAACGGACCCTGGCCAGTATCCAGACATAGCCCCTTCCGCACATGCAGAATAATACACTTTCAATCCACTTTCAATGCACTTTGCAGCGGCGTGGAGTAGCAAAATCCACTTGCAAACAACTGTGAAAGTGGATTAAAAGTGCATTATTCTGCATGTGCGGAAGAGGCAACAGAGCCGCACACGTTACACATCTCAGCATCCCCAAAATTTTCTGCAGAAATTTAGACTGAATGGTTTAATGGTTAGAAACACCAGTCCATAACAGAATTCCATACAGCACGCCTGTGCGCCTATTTTAGAATTTAAAAAATTTCATGCAGCAGGCACGTATCGGTTCCCGGTCTGTAAAAAGAAGCTTGCAACGGCCAAAGATCTAGTTTTGACCATGTTTATTGGTGACTTACGGTGGGAAGTCCACGTTGCGTTATATTGGGAAGGTATTTAAAATGCTTGGCTGGTCTATTCTATTGCCATTTATTCCCCAGTTATTGGGTTTCCAGGTTTTTGAAAAGACCAGGATTTTTTATTTCTCGCAGTTCAGTTGCAGTCTATTTGTTGTGCAAGTGTGCAGCAAGCCAAAAAAGCCGGATCAGGCAAGTGACACATTGAACCGGTCCAGCCGACTCACCTGCTGTCAGTGCAAATACCACAAAGAAGAGAAAGATGTGTTGACAGCTCCGTCACTTGGAGCTAGGATGAAGAAGAAGAAGAAGAATTTGGATTTATATCTCCCCTTTCTCTCCTGCAGGAGACTCAAAGGGGCTCACAATCTCCTTGCCCTTCCCCCCTCACAACAAACACCCTGTGAGGTAGGTGGGGCTGAGGGAGCTCCGAGAAGCTGTGACTAGCCCAAGGTCACTCAGCTGGCATGTGTGGGAGTGTACAGGCTAATCTGAATTCCCCAGATAAGCCTCCACAGCTCAGGCGGCAGAGCTGGGAATCAAACCCGGTTCCTCCAGATTAGATACACGAGCTCTTAACCTCCTACGCCACTGCTGAGACCGACAAGACTCGCCTAGACTGGCTGTGCTTCTCGCGTGTCAGCCCTGCCGTTTCCCAGAAAAGCCCGAATACTACCAACAGGTGGGCCTCAATATCAACACAGATCTCACTCTCCTCACAATATAGAGGACTGGAAGCCAGGAGTTCCAGCTGCAGCCCATCCTGCCATCTGCCGTTATAAACTCACTGGCCTACCTCACAGGGCTGTTTCAAAAATCACCAGAAAAGGGTGGGAAGTCCTTTGAACGCTCTTAATCACCCCGTATGAAATTATATTCAAAATTGCCGAATTTGCGGCTTCAGTGGAAGGTGTTTTGCAGGCCCCGACTCAGGTGGAGGACACCTGGTTGGTTGGCAGGTATGAAGGAGGAGGCCCTTGGCACCCTGCCCAGCATCTTGGAGTAAAAGGATCAGGCAGTGGGTGGTGTGAAGGGCGGCCCCAGTCCTGGAGAGCAGCTCCCGAAAGGACTTCAGAAGAGCCCTGCGGGGTCAGGCCAGGGAGGGTCCGTCGGTCCACTCCAGCACCCTCTCCCACACAGGGGCCCACTGGTTACTGGGGAGGGCAGACTACAGATTTATGGAGGAGAAGTTGATCTATGGCTACCAATCTTGATCCTCCTTGATAGGAGATTGCAAAGACCTTAGCAGACCAGGTGCTCAGGAGCAGCAGCAGCAGAAGGCCATTGCTTTCACATCCTGCAGGTGAGCTCCCAAAGGCACCTGGTGAGCCACTGCGAGTAGCAGAGAGCTGGACTAGGTGGACTCTGGTGTGATCCAGCTGGCTGTTTCTTATGTTCTTGGAGGGCAATGGGCACAGAGGCTCATGCCTCCTCCTGATGTTGCCTCCTGGGCTCAGAGCTTGATCTTCAGTCAGAGTTGTAGGGGAGGATACACCTGCTCTGGGCACCGCCGCCCCCCCCCCCCCTGCACATACTTTCTCCAGCAGCAGCCCAGCCAGGGTGCTCTTTCGGCAAGCAGAGGCTCCACTGGGGGAGGGCTGAGCGGGGAGGTGTGGGGGGCAGTTAGGGTTAGACCTGCTGGCATGCGCTCGTGCCCCTGTGAGCGCTCCGCCTCTGCCTTTAGTCACCTTGGCTGGCAGCAAATTCCACACTTTAGTCACAGAATCACCTGCAGTCTGACTATTCAATAGACTCCACGTTCAGATTTCCTTTGTTGAAAAGACCTAAAGTTGCCAGACCTAAAGTTTAGGTGCCAAAACAGCCAGTGTTATACCCCAAAACTGTCCTCCCCATCCACGTCACATGATACCACCTCTCGGTACCAGCCCCCCCCCCCTTCAATCTCATGGGAAGAGGATAGCACAATTACATTCCTCGATCTAGACCCTGTACTCCTATTGATACTGCCCAGAATCGCATTGGCTTCCTTGGCTGCAGCATCACACTGCTGACTCATGTTCATTTTTTGGTCTATGATGACTCCCAGACCCCTTTTGCATGTAGTGCTGTCAAGCCAGGTATCACCCATCCTACATCTCCGCATTTCATTTTTTTCTGCCTAAGTGTTGACTCTTACATTTATCTGTGTTGCAGTTCACTTTGTTAGTTCTGGCCCAGCTCTCTACTCTGTCCAGGTCATTTTGAATTCTGACCCTGTCCTCTGGGGTGTGTTTTCTGGTCCCAATCCTGCAAGGTTGGCTTGCTGGGTCCGCCTAGGCCAGAGAGGAAGAGCAAGCACGCTCCTACGTACAAAGATACGCTGCCTCAGAGCATGGAGGTTCCATTGAGTGATTCTGGGTGACGGTGCTTGCAAGCGTTGGGGACACGTAAGCCTGCTTCAGCAGCCCAGCAGGGGCGCAGGGAAGGCCTTCCTTCCCCTCCCCTCCCCTCCTCAATGGATGGGCTCGCCACCCTCCCTGGGGGGGGGGGGGGCCTGGAGGTCTCCTGGAGTCACACAAGACCAGTTCCCCTGGAGAAAATGGGCCTATTCGGAAGGGCAGCTCCTGCAACGACATGCCCCAGTGAGGGGGCCACTATCCTCCAGCCCTGCCCTCCCCAGCCCCTTCCCCCCCAATTCCCAGGAAGGTCCAGCCATGATAATTTGGCCCAGAGCTCAGAAACTGTCAGTTTGTCCCCAAATATTTGTATTGCTTGTCAAAGGCATTCACAGGGCACAGCGCCCACCGGAACGTGTGGGGTCACAGGTCACACGCCATCTTGTCACGTGAGGGCGGGGAAATCTCCCCCCACCCCTCCCTCCACACTGACCCGGCTCATTCAAGCCAGGCCGGTGTGGGGGATGAGGGGTGTGCCGTGTGTGGGGCTATTTTGACCCCCCCCCATGCCTCCCCACTGCCGACTCAGGTCATCTGAGCTATGTCAGCGTGGGGGATGAGGGGATTGCGTCCGTGGGGAGGGTGCAAAATCGCCCCCACCTGCCTCCTCCCCTGTGCTGACTTGGACGTGCCAAGTTGGTGTTGGGGGGGGGGGGCGTGCAAAATCGGGCGCCATTTCCTTCTGCTACGCCCCTGGCAGCAGGTGCAGGTTGGTTACTTTGTGAGAAGAGAAAGTCCAGCAGCTTGAAGCAGAAGTAGCTGACTTGAGAGTTGGATTTATATCCCCCCGTTCTCTCCTGTGAGGAGACTCAAAGAGGCTTACAATCTCCTTTCCCTCCCCTGCCCACAACAAACACCCTGTGAGGCGGGTGGGGCTGAGAGAGCTCCGAAAAGCTGTGACTAGCCCCGTGGTGGCGAACCTATGGCACTCCAGATGTTCACGGGCTGGCATGGGCTGATGGGAATTGTAGTTCATGAACATCTGGAGTGCCATAGGTTCGCCACCACTGGACTAGCCCAAGGTCACCCAGCTGGCATGTGTTGGAGTGCACAGGCTAATCTGAATTCCCCAGATAAGCCTCCACAGCTGATGTGGCAGAGCTGGGAATCAAACCCAGTTCCTCCGGATCAGAGTGCACCTGCTCTTAACCACTCCACCACTGCTGGCGAGACTTTCCTGGGCAGAATGGAGCAGACGGTGCTGGGTGGGGAACGCACCGGGGACGTCTCTGAGGAGGAGGAGGGAGGAAGCTCAGCCACAGAGGAGGTGGGCAACTGGAGAAACGTCACCCGTGGGAGCAGAAGGACCACTCTGATCAAAGGACCCCTTGGATGGTGGCAGAGCAAGAGGGCTGGGTGAATGCACGTGGCCAAGCGAGGAGTCCTCCCTGGCAGGAGCCGGGCAGAGAGAAGAAGAAACCAACTCTCATTTGTGCTCAGGGGCTGCAGGGAAATATCCTTGGTCTGCCTCTTGGGCACCCCCCCCCCCCGTCCATCCCAAGCTGTTTAATGGGTGCAGAGTAGAAAGCAATATATTGTCGAAGGCTTTCATGGCCGGACTCGGCTGATGTGGGCTTTCTGGGCTGTGTGGCTGTAGTCTGGTGGATCATGTTCCACTACGTGCGATGAGAAAGGTCTGTTTAGTGGGGTATATATATTGTCCATGTCCCAGTACATACATGTAACGTCTATCTGTGGGTTCTGTGGGGCAGAACTTGGTAGGAGTTGCAAAGAACTAAATTTAAAACAAATGTGGTTGACTTTCTTAACAAACAACACATTTAACATTAACATTTAACATTTACAGTTTACAGTCCTTTTAGGTTGCATTTTCAAGTCCTTCTATTTACAGTCTACTGCTAATGCCAAGTCCAATTCTTCTTTGCTGGTGGTTGGCTCATGAAGACTTCAGAGGCTTGGTGAACGGGATCCAAGATGACGAAGGTCCCCAAAAGAACTCCCATCAACTACATACACAGAAAGCCCTGAAACAATAAGTTCTGACATTCACAATCACTGGCGTAATGCCCATTGGGCAAGGTGGGCAGCTGCCCAGGGCATCACCTTGTGGGGGGCATCAAAATGCTGGGTTCGTTTTTGGGTATTTTAGTGGTTTTCCATTTTTGGCCTGCAGGGGGCGCAGTTTTTAGGCTAGCGGCACCGAAATTTCAGGGTCTCATCAGGAGACTGTCCTTATGCTACCCCCCAAGTTTGGTGAGGTTTGCTTCAGGGAGTCCAAAGTTATGGACTCGCAAAGGGGGTGCCCCTATCCCCCATTGTTTCCAATGGGAGCTAATAGGAGATGGGGGCTACAGTTTTGAGAGTCCATAACTTTGCCCCCCCTGAACCAAACTGCACCAAGCTTGGGGGATATCATTAGGGAAGTCTCCTGATGAGACCCTGAAAGTTTTGAGACTGTGCCTTCAGAAATGTCCCCCCCCCCCCCCCCC
>NC_059428.1:7509414-7540783 GCF_021028975.2 Sphaerodactylus townsendi | reverse complement strand
AAATCGGGGAGCTCTGGTAAATGTAAAGGAGTAAGATTCACATACTTGGATCTGATTTCCTCGAATCTGAGACAGTGTAGTAATTGGTGGGCCAGAGATTCAACTGAGCCATTGTTACATGGGCACAATATTTTAGCCTTTTCTTGCTTATTAAATCTGCCATGTAACAAGGCAGAAGGCATAACATTAAACCTGGCGAGCATTATGGGTTTATTAAGCAATACAGGTAGTGTGCCAAGTGGTCCCGTTCAAATGGGAGAGAAAAATACAGGGGGGAGTAGGCAGCAAGCTGTCCTAGTCAAAGTCTGGTTCTGCCTGTCAGGATGGTTTCCTTCTGTCAGTTTGGTGAAGGGGAAACGAGCCATTAATGCCGGCTATCACTCTGGGTAGGCCCGTCTCCCCCCTCCCATCTGGTCAGCTGGCCTCGGACGTGGCTGGGCTCCCATCCTACTAGGTGTGAAGTGGTTCCTGCCTTTTGTGCCTTTCTCTTTGTTGCTATGCTGGGGCCGAGGCGCCCAGCGGGGGGGTCGAGGGCATCAGGGATTTAAGAATCGTCTATGTTTGGCTTTGCTTTGGTTGCCAAATAAAGCCTATAGTTTGAAAACTGCTGTTTCTTTATTCTTGGACTGAAGTCTCACACTGCCGTTGCTCCTGGAGAAGTTCCCTTTGCTTCATGAAGGGGAATGTTAGAATTGGATGTACTAAGTATTGTTTTTCGTTATGTAGCTAAGGAAACTTTCCAAGCTCCAAGCGTTTGATTCGGAAGTTAAAGCTGGTCCAGCATGCGGCGGCTCGCTTGCTCACAGGAGGCGCCTTCAGAGAACATATTCAGCCTGTGTTGCGCCAGCTGCACTGGCTCCCGGTCGAATTCCGAATCATCTTCAAGGTGTGGGTTTTGACCTTTAAGGCCTTGCGCGGCCTGGGACCCTCGTACCTTCGGGACCGCATCACCCCATATGTCCCTACTCGGCCTCTGCGATCAGCAGAGGCCAATTTGCTGGTGATCCCTGGCCCCTCGATGATACGGCTGGCCTCCACGCGGGCCAGGGCTTTTACAGCGCTGGCCCCGGCCTGGTGGAACACCCTTCCTCCAGCTGTCCGGGCCCTGCGGGACCTGGGTGAGTTCCGCAGGGCCTGCAAGACTGTGTTGTTCCACCGGGCCTTTGGAGTGTCCGGCCGCTGATATGGTGCCCCCTACTGCTCTTTACTGCCCTCGTTTTTGGGGCCGTTACATCAGGGTCCCCTCATATTGAGGGGCCTACCGTCCCCCCCCCTCTTTTGGGGGTAGGTTTTAAATTTGAGGTTGGACGCCTGTTTTTATGTATTAATCTGTTTTCGCTGGTTTTAAGTTATTTTATTGTTGACATGAGATGGAGCCTATGTATTTATATTGTATGTGTGATTTGCTCCTGCTTGTCTCTGAACTTTTGTTGTTCACCGCCCGGAGCCCTTCGGGGATCGGGCGGTATATAAGACGAAACAATAAATAAATAAATAAATAAATAAATAAATAAATAAATAAATAAATAAATAAATAAATAAACAAGTGTAGTGGGGATCAAGCCCAACTTGTTGCACACTTCCCATTGCAGGTAATTGAGTATTTGCAATCTCACCTCCAAGCCCCACTTTGGTTGGGTGCCATTTTGTAACCTCTAACTGTATGGGTTCCGTAAGCAGAACTTCAGCGAGTTGCAAAGAACCAAATTTAAACAAAACAGTTTACTTCTCTTTACAAATAACACTTTAAAAACATTTAACATTTACACTTTGCAGTTCAAGGTCCTGTTCAGGTTGCATTTTAAGTCCTTCAATCTATTTACAGTCTACTGATACTGCCCAGTCCAATTCTTCTTTGCAAGTGGGTTGGCTCCTGAAGACTCCAAGGGCTGGATGAACAGGTTTCCACATGATGAAGGTTTCCAGGAGAACTCTCACCCATGACAACCACAAAAAAGAAACCCTTAACAAGGTGTTCAGGGCTTATAGAAACCAAGGTCCGAGTCTGGTAGCCTTGTCTCCTCCAAAGAGCTCTGCAGCCTTTCTGCTGCTCTGAGTCTCCACCCCTTTCTGGGTCAACCCATTCAGAGCATGGGGGTTACACCAGCAGGCTTTTTTGGGATAAAAACAGATTCCTCCTTGCTGAGGGAGTGGTTTTAAAAGGCATCTGCGTGGAACTTAACTGTTTCATGTTTGGAATGGTTGTGTTAGGTGGAGATCGTGCTGATCTAATGAGCTGATCAATTATTACTTGCATATTTAATTGAGCGCTGATGGCAGCCCTGAGTAGATCTGCATAGGAATGAATGGGCTACAAGTGACTGGGAAGTCCCCAAAGATTGCAAGAAACATCGTGATACATTGTTTGAAATTGCTTCCTCCCCCCCCCCACCCAGCAAAGCGAGCCCCTCATTGCAAAAGGGGAGGGGCTGTGCTTCCACCCACGAGGGAGGGGGCGGTGCTTTGGGGAGGCCACAGAGCCCGCAATCCTAGAGCGGCCGCCAGGGAAGGGGGGGCGGGGGAGGGAGCCATTTCCTTCTTCCGGGGACGAAGAGGGGGCCTTTGCAGCCCCGGAGTGAGTCCAGGGGGGAGGGGGGGAGAAGGTGGGAAACGTGGGGGGGGGAGGGGAGGGGCCTGCCCTGATCCAGGAAAAGGCGGCTCCACTGCAGAGCTGGGGTGCTTCTGCTGGCGTCCCTCTCCCCCCCTCCTCTCTGCAGCCACAAGGGGGCATGTGAGATCATGCAGCCTAATCCCTCCCTCCCTCCCCGCACTTCCCGGGGGTCTCATGAGTGACTGACCCTTTGCAAGGGGGTGAGAGTGGAGGGAGGCGGGGGAAGGGGGTGCTACTCTGGGTCAGCAAGGGAGAAGCTCCCTCCCCCCACCCCTGGAGGGCGGGGGCCCCAGCAGAGAGCAAGGAGGGCGGGGGGAGGGGCAGAGAGGGGTCCCACCTGTATCAGCTGAAGTCCTCACCGTCAGGACATGAGGAGGGGGGTTGAAATGTGGCCAGGGTCTTCTAGGGAGGGGCCAAAACACAGAGAAAGGAATGGGGGAAGCCAAGAATTAAGGGAGCTCTCTTACCCCCCCCCACCACCACTTCTTGATCCCGAAAGAGCCTCTTTGCACAAAAGCCCCACCCCCCAGAGGAGCCAGGGAATGGAGCCCTGCAAGAGACAAGGGCAGGAAAGGGCCCTTTTATCCGCTTTGGACTGGCGAGGGGGCTGAGGGGTCAAGGCTGAGGAGGGGCAGGAGGTGTGGGGGAGCCCCCCCCCATTCCTCTGACCCCTCTTCTTCTGGGCAGCCTGGTCCCAGCAGGCCTTTCCTTCCTTCCAGCTCCCTGTGCCAAGCAAGGCAGCCACCTCCTTTGCTTTTTGGGGGGAATGAGGGAGAGCCCCCCCCCCCCCAATGCCCTTTCTTCTTCTCCCTGGGGAAATCCTGGTCCTCTAAGTTGCAGGTTCCTTTTTCTACACTCCCTGGGGTGAAGGGGTTAGCCCAGTAGCAATGGACATGATCTGGCAATTTGATTATGGAAATCTGTTTTGATCCAGTGGAAAAATATGGAGGATCCATGATTTGGGAAACCAATCTTTGCATCATGATGTCTTCTCAAAGCAGTGGACTGTATTGGGGTAGTTTCTAGGCATGGACATAATATGTGAATTGACGGCAAGTTTGGGGTCACTCAGTGCAAAACCCACGAGGATCCGTTCTTTGGAAGAGCCGTGGATCCATCGCCTGTGGAGAAGTACCACCAAGCGGAGATTCCCTGATGTTTGTAGGACGCTCTTGTGGTTGTGAACATGACCTGTGAATTTAAGCGACCCTGACACAGAACTCACAACAACAATGCGGAGGATCCATGCTTTGGAATTATAAGCCTTTCAAAAGGCGTTGCAGCAGAGACGGAGCTACCAGGGGGCCTGGGGTGATGTGTGCTGGGGTGGGAAAATCGCCTGGGCCTCTCTGCAGGCCCCCTGTGCCCCACCCCACACGCTTACCTTTAAACAGTGCAGGCTGGGGAAACGGCCTGTTCCATTCAGGCTTATAATGGCGTGGTGGGAAATCGTGTGAGTCTCCTGAAAGGAACCAGCCAACTTTGCTAAAGATTTGCACTTGTGGATGGCCGAATGCTGTGGCAATTGTGTTCACCTTCAACTCTTCGGTGCCCACAGCATTTTCTCTCTTCCACACACATTTATAGCAAATTTGGCTGGTGGAGACTGAGCCCAGCAGCAACCCCTACAGAAAAGTTGCAGAGAAGGGGCAACCTTGAGGATGATTGAGGGGACTGGAGCACCTTCCCTTATGAGGAGAGAGGCTGCAGCGTTTGGGACCCTTAGTTCGAGAGGAGGCGCTCCGAGGGGGGGATAAGGATTGGAAGCTCCAGCAAAATTATGCAGGGGGTAGAAAATGCTGACAGAGAGACATTTTTCTCTCTTTCCACAATACTAGAACCAGGGGCATTCCATTGAACATGCTGGGGAAGAATTAGGACTAAATAAAAGGAAACACTCCCTTTCACGTAACGCAGATTGGTGTTTTGGAATATGCTGTCGCAGGAGGTGGTGATGGGCCACTTCAACCTGGATAGCTTTAAAAGGGGCTTGACAGATTTATGGAGGAGAGAAGTCGATCTCTGGCTACCAATCTTGATCCTCTCCCTTGATCTGAGATTGTGCAAATGCCTTAACAGACCAGGTGATCCCGGGGAGCAGTAGCTGCAGAAGGCCACTATGCTGCCTCACATCCTACATGTGAGCTCCCAAAGGCACCTGGTGGGCCACTGCGAGTAGCAGAGAGCTGGACTAGATGGACTTTGGTCTGATCCAGCTGGCTTGTTCTTATGTTCTTATGTTCTTACAGGAAAGGCCCCCACCCAGAGCAAGACCCCTACCACAGTGCCTCCTGTTTGAAGACCTCTACCACAGAGCTATCTGGGCATAACACAGAAAAGCCCCATTGAAGTTCAAGCCCCACAGAACTTGCTTTTCGAAGAACCTGGCAGATTCTGGGGAATGTCTGGAAAGCGTGTAAGCTTGGCTGCACATTTTTTTGAAGATAGAGGCGCCTAGACTTTTTCAAGGTGGCTCCAAGGAGGCCTTGAGTACACAGTATCCAAGCTTGGTGAGGCTTTGCTTCTGGAGTGGGGGGGCTGAGAGGATTGAGAAGAGTTCTGAAGAGAGACTCCACCCAAGCAGGCTTTCATTATTGCAGGAGCCAGGGAAACAAAAAATAATAATAATAATAATAATAATAATAATAATAATAATAATAATAATAATAGTTTGTATTTATACCCCCTTTCTCTCCTATAGGAGACTCAAAGGGGCTTACAATCTCTTGTGTCCCTCTCTCCCCCTCACACCCCAGACTAACTGGTGGCTGCTACTAGCTCTTTCAATTTTGCGCCCAACAGGATTGTGTGTATGTTATTCACTGGCTATTATTAATCTGCATTGTGATGGTTGTGGATTGTTATTTGACTCTTCTCAGAGTGATTGGACGGTCGGAAGCAACCAATTGCTGACCTCAGAAGGATTTCGGCCTTTTAATAAAGGTTGCACATTGATATTTGAAAGCTACAAGAAACTCCTGAAAAGAAAGAACAGACGACATACCGAGGAACGGCAGAACTGCCAGTCTGTTCAACTTCATGGGACTGGCTTGGCAGAAGTAGCAAAGAAACAGGCCCAAACTGGTAATGCGTGCTAATTTTTTTGTTTTTTTCTTACTTCATACTTGAAGAACTTTGTCTTAGGAACAACAACAACGAAGGTTTGCTTGTCTTTTCCACAAACGCACATGTCATAAAGTGAAATCACACAAAGACGTGAACTTCCTCAGTTTTTTAATTAACAATATTTGATACCCTCTTTGAATTATCTCAGAGTTCTCGAGCTGAACATGGTGAGATGCAATTTCTCGCGCACACACAGACACATTCTGCATGGGAGTTGCCACCTTCTGATCTTCAGATGGAATCAATGATTTAAGAGGTGCCATTTCTTAGACCTCAACCTGAAAATAGTCATTTTATTGGGGTGTCGTGTGGTTTCCAGGCTGTATGGCCGTTTTCTAGTAGCATTTTCTCCTGACATTTTGCCTGCATCTGTGGCTGGATCTAGTCATTTCATTCTTTCCTTCCTTCCTTCCTTCATTTAAAGAACCAGTCATTTTATTTATCCACAAAAGGCTGTTTTCGTAGCCAACTGAGAATTGCTTCTTTTCAGAGTCAAAGGCAACCAAGTAGAAGAGGAAGGAGATGGAAGAGCCGACTCAGCAGGGAGTGGGACGGGTAAGAGAGTAACAAACATCCCCCCCGTCTCCGGCCCAAGCTGGGAGTGGTGTGGGAATTTGGGAGTAGAGCTGTGCTAGAGATCTGAGTCATGGAGAGGAAGCTTCTGAACGCTGAGGTCTCCTTTGCCGACACTTCCGGGGGGTTCTCACACCACGATGCTGGATGGCCCCGAGAGGTTTGCAGCCAGCTGCATGGACTTTAGGCAGCTAGCTGAAGCCTAGAGAGGTAACTCCAAGAAGCAGATCCTGGATCTGAGGATCTCTGAGCAGTTCCTTTGACCCTCCTGCCCCCCAGAAATGCAGCGCTGGGTGAGAGGGGATCGCTGTCCTGAGACTAGCTCCCAAGCTGAGTGGCCCTGGCAGAGGGCTTCCTCCTGAGTCAAGCCGAGGGAGAAGAGGCAGGCAGGAGAGGTTAGAACTTTCTTTCCAACTCTTTCTAGGGAACTCTCTCATCCCTCCAGGTAGAACTCCCCAGGGTTGAAGGAAGACCTCTGCTAGGCCCTGCTGGCTAGATAGGTGGCAGAGTTTGGGAGTGGGTGCAGGATGCATTCCTCAGTGTCCCTCCATTCCGCCTCTCACCTGTCTCTCTCCCTCACTGTTGCTTCAGAGGAGGGGGCTCCATCCGTGAAGGTGGAAAGGGAAGATTCTCTGAGGGAAAAGAGCTCCTCATTGGAGGAAGTTGGCAGCACGCCTACCAGTCCAGGAACGCCCCAGAATGCCTCCTCTCAGGCGGTAAGGGACTCCTCGCTCCAGGACCAGGGATTGGACCTCACCCCTAGAATTTGATGGGTGAGGGAGTTTGGGCCAAGGAAAAAAAAAAGTAGAAACACTTCTTCACACTACTTGTGACACTCGCTGTTCAGCAGTTGTGATGCCCATAAAAGGGGATTAGACAGATTCATGGAAGCAGATCCACACATCAGTATTCCACATCTCCTTTTCAAATTAGAGGACTCAAGGTGAGCAGAAAAACCCTCAGCTGACTCTTCAGTCTTGTGGAATAAGAGAGCCTCCCTCACAACTACCAGAAAGTTTCACAGATTCTTTGTGTCTCCATAGGAGCCAGGTTTCCCAGCCCTGGGAACGGGGTGCTTGAAGAATGAGATCCATTCAGCCAACAGAATAGGAAGTGGAAGCTAATACTGTTTCTTCCATTTTTCCTTCCCTCAGAGGCAGTAGAAGAGAGAAGCTGTGATCCCTCCTCTTTGTGGAGGTGTGAAAACAGGTGCTGCACCTCCAGGCCAGGTAGGAGAGAGGAGCAGGGCACAGCCTGGTTCCCCCTCCCTTCCCCAGGCAAGCTTTTCTCCTGCCGTTGGCGCGCTTGAGGGGGCTTAGAGGTTGCAAACATAATTCTGGTACATGATCTGAGCTCTCCATCATGCAGCCTCCTCGGAGTCTCCCCCCCTTCATAGCATCCCGCCTCTGTCTGATAATCCCGAATTGGACGAGGGAATGTTCTGCTTTTTCTTTCAGTCTCTGGTTTCCTTTGGGGAGGTGGCCGTGTGTTTCACAGAGGCAGAGTGGGCACTGCTGGATCCAGACCAGAGAGATCTCTACGAGGGCGTCATGCTGGAGAACTATGAGAGTGTGGCCTCTCTGGGTAAGGAACTTTCATAGGTGCACATAGGTGCACATTTCTACCTTTGGGATGAGGCAGGAATCGAAACCTTGAACAGCAATATGTGATTTGATTTGTAAGCTATTTTGAGGCTTATTGGGGCTGAGAAAAATGGGGTATAAAAATCTTTTCTTCTACTTGTCCTCTTTAATCATCAATAACAGAGATTCAAAAGAGCTGTGTGGCAAGTCAAATGTGAAAGGTGGAGGAAGGATTCCTTTGCCAAGTGGCCCTCTGGGCGGAGGTGTAGGGGGAGAAGATGGCGCCCGGGGCAAAATGGTGCCCAGGCCCCACCCCCGCAGTTGTCCCCCCCCCCCCCCATGTCCTTGCTCTCCGCAGCCCATCCCCCTCTCTCTTACCTTTTTCTGAGTGCTGGAAAGAAACTTTTTTAGCTGTCTTTGCCGGGTGAAAAAGCAGCCTGGCTTGGGCGAGGGGGGGAGGAGTCACAGTGTGATTTTCTGTGCCCCCCCCCACACGCAGTGCACCCTTTACACCCCCTTATAGCTAACCCCTTTTAGCTACGCCTCTGGGATAAGGTGTGACCAGCAGCTCAGTGATGAAAGAAGTTCTGATGAAGGAAACACGCATTAATGAGCAATCCCTGATGGATGTGTGGGCTTCTTTCTTTTTTTTAGTTAAAAAAAAACTTTATTTAAAGAATTGAGATAACACATTGATTATAATTGCTATACGTCTATCAATTAATTAACTGTAACCATCACAAAACAAGCCGGTAAAAAATAACATTCCAGTTAGTTTGTTCTTTGATACTTAAAGGATACAGAACATTCATCAACTTTTGTGAGGTACTTCACCATTGAGGTTGTTGATGTTGTTCACATCTACTTTCTATTAATCAGTTGCATTTTTCTAAATCTAAATAAAATAAATAAATAAGATCTTAACCTGTTGCATTCCGTTGGCTATTCATTTTTTACAAGGAAAATAGATCTTAAGTAAATTCATCAATGCCACAACTATAATCCAGTTTAATAATGTCTTAACATGAATAATTACAATTTTGCTTTTAAATATTGCAAATAAGGTTGCCAAGTTTCTTCAAACTTTTTGTAGTTGTCTCTCAAATTTCATGTTAATTTATCATAGTTCATTATCTCAAATAAGTTTCTTTCCCAGTTTACTATCTTGGGGGGATTTATACTTTTCCAGTTTCTAATCATTTCTTGTCTTGCTGCCATTATAAGATAAACAAAAAGGCACATATTTTTCTTCAGTACAATATTTTTTGCAAAACCTAATATTAAGGTTTCCGGTTTTTTGTTCAACTTAATTTTGAAAATATTATTCATCTTAATCATAATCGAATTCCAAAATTTTGAAACCTTTTCGCATTTCCACCACATATGGAATAAAGAATCCACTTGCTTTTTACAATTCCAGCAATGTATATTCTGTTTCTTGTTCATCTTACCTAATCTACCATCTGGTAGGCGATACAGGACTATCAAATCTAGGACAAAGAGGCTTAGAGACAGCTTCTACTCTAGAGCTGTGGCGATGCTGAACTCCGCGGCTTCGTGTTGATGTGTTTGGGGCTGTGTAGGGATGGGTGGAAGAAGAGGAAAGTGAGGATGGGGTATGAGTCTAAAATTGTATGAGTGTGATGTATTGTATGAAATTGTATGAGTATGATGTATGAGTCTGAAATTGTGTGCATCGAGGAATGCTGCTGTAAATTTCGTTGTGCGTGCACAATGACAATAAAATGCTTATGCTTATGCTAATAGGGGTGTAATGCCATCTGTAGAAGTTTTCCTTTAAATTCAAACAGCATGTAAACGTATTATAATTATGCCATAAATCTGCAGTGCGAACCTATGGCACTCCAGATGTTCATGGACTACAATTCCCATCAGTCCCTGCCAGGATGGCATACAGCATGGCCATACTGGCAGGGGCTGATGGGAATTGTAGTCCATGAACATCTGGAGTGCCATAGGTTCACCACCACTGCCATAAATTTTCCCATTCTTCCCATTTAACCTCTTTCTTTAGATCTTTAGCCCATGCGATCATAGTTGTTTTGATAGTTTCCATTTCCGTTTTAAATTTCAATAATAAATTAAACATTTTTAACCACTTTATGATCATTTTTGAGTAAATTAATCTCTAATTCTTCGTTTCCATTTGTAAAGTCCCAATTTTTTTCGTCTTTTTGAATCGCTTCTTTTATTTGTTGGTATGTAAACCAGTTACAGTTAACTCCATCGTGTGTGAGTTCTTCCCTATATTTTAATTGATAAGAATATCCTATCTTTTTAAGTGTTTCTTTGTATATTGGCCACCATTTAAATTGGGCATGTTCTTTAATCTGAAGTGATTCTGATCTAGAGATGCACTGAGGTGTCTTTGTATAGAAATTTTTTTATATTTATGCCAAATTTTTGCAAGAGCTTTCCTTGTAGTATGAGCATGGAAATTATTGTAATTTTTTATTTTTGCTTTTGGCCAAAGAAAATTGTGCCAGCCTTTAATTAAGTTTGAGCCTTCTATTGTTAACAAATGTTTATTTTCCAGGGTTATCCAGTCTCTAATCCATAAGAAGGCATTAGCTTCATAATAAGTTTGTAAGTCAGGTAAAGATAGTCCTCCTCTGTACTTCGTGTCTATCATATAAGTAAAATTTATTCTTGGCCTTTTATCTAACCAAATAAATGTTTGGATTTCTTTTTGCCAGTTTTTAAGAGGATTTCTTGACAAAATTATTGGGAGGTAAATTAATTTTGGTAATATATATGTTTTAATTATTTTAGTTTTTCCTAGTAATGATATATTCATTTTTCTCCATTGTTCCAAAGTGTTTTTAATTTCTTTCCACGTTTCTACGTAATTATCTTCGAATAAATTATTATTATTTTATTTCTGAGCCAAATTACCAGATATCTGGCTTTACTGGCTAATTTGAAGCCTGTTGGATGAAATGCATCTACTTTTTCTTGTTGCGTCATATTCATCATTAAAACTTTTGTTTTTTTCACTGTTTATCTTAAGTTCAGCCAGATTTCCAAACTCTTCAGTTACTTTCTGTAATTTTTTCTTTTGAGGGTTTTTCTATAATTAATGAAATGTCATTGGCGTAAGCTTTAATTTGTAATTTTGGCCTTTAATTGAAATACCTTTCCATATCTTTTCTTTTTCCATTTAATTGAATAAAGTTTCTAAATATAATATGGGGAAAGGGGTCATCCATGTCTGGTTCCCTTAGTTATTTTGAAAGACTTGGAAATGTTTTTTTCCGGTGGGGTTTCCGGTGGGGTTTCCGGTGGGGCAAGACGCTCCGTAAGCAGCGGAGCGTCGGTTTACGGATGTGCTCTTCAATTCCTCAAACTGGGCTCCAAAAAAATTGAGGGCTTTCTGAAAGGATTCAAGTTCATGGGCTTAGAAGAGACAGTGGCTATGGGCTTGGGAGAGACAGAGACTGCGGGAGAGAGAGACGGTGAGAGAGAGCCTTCTCCATTCTCCATTCTCCAAGCTTAGAGGAGCACACTTGCTTGCACAAAGTCAAGTGAGTCATCGCATAGCCAGCCAGGAGTAGCGGGGAGTTTGAAACTCAAGAGCGGCGAAGCCTCGGTAACGCCTCAACCCTCCCCAACTACTGCTCTTACCAACGCTTTAATTGACACTCTCCAACATCAAGTGATTAGGCTTATTTCCTGCCCCATCCCTGTGGCAAGGAGAAGGCTATGCAAAAAACTGCTGCGGCTGGCTGCTTTTTTTTCCCTCGATGTGGTGTGGATGTTTTGTGTTTTATGTTTTTGTGTTGTGTTTTCCTTGCTTCTTTAAAACATGCTAATGTGAGCAAGGAGTTTTTATAGCCGGCAAGTCTTAATGCAAATTGGAAGGGCTGAAATGTACTTGAAATGGCTATTACAGACGATTTCCATAATGCGCCTTCACAATATACCGGGCAGAGGCAGCTAGGACCCTGGGGAACCCTGGATTACAATTCCCTGGTAGGAGGCTGGCAGGCGAAGACGGCCATGGACAGAAGAAGGGGAGAAAGAGAGAGGGTGCCGGGCTGGTGTTTTACTAAGCTGGGGAAAGTATCAATTACCCAGCCCAGACTTCCAAGCATTTTCTTACTAATGCACGACCCTTAACAACAAAAAATGGATGAACTAAGGCTGCCAGACTGAAAGTGAAGAGCAGGTTTGGCAAGAAATAGCTGTGTTTCATGTAATTACAGAAACCTGGCTTCAATCATACATTCCCTGATCGCGACGAGTTGAACTATCTGGCTTCTACTCTCTTCCTCGGCAGGACAGAAGCAGTAAAGATTCTGGCAAGCTGAAAGGCAAATTAAACCTCTATGTGTGATCAAAGTTGGTGCACTAATGCAGAAGTATCCACTGGGGTCACTGCTCGTGGATTTGGAAAGTATGACTGTTAGATGTAGACCCATATATCTGCCACTGGAGTTCAGTGTGGTTATCATCATTGCAGTATACATTCCACCTGATGCTAATGCTACCATGGCTTTGCTTCTGTACAACATTGTTGACAACCAGCAGAAAAAAGCATCCTGATGCTGTGCTCATTATAGGAGGAGACTTTAATCATACTCAATTTAAAAAAACAGTGCTCCCCTAAACTCTACCAGTATGTTAGGGTGCTCCTACGAGAGGATCCAATACATTGGATATAAGTGTATACCAACATTATGATGCCTACATAGGTGATACAATTACCACACTTAATGGCTCAGACCATTTGTCACTGTTTCTAGCACTGTGCATATATTCCACTTGGGGAGGCGGGTGTTGCCTGTGGGCTAAAGACTGTGAAATCCTGGCCTGATGATGCCTCCAACTACTTCAAGATTGTTTTGAGACAACAAATTTGGATGTTTCTACCACCCAGATTCAAAGAGTATACCACTGCTGTTCTGAGTTATATCACCTACTGCACAGACATCTCCATTGTGGATAGCGATCCGATTTACTTCCAAACTATAAACCCTGGATGACAACGGAGGTTCAGCGACACTTTGCATGACAGGAATATTGGCTTTAGATCTGGTGATGAGGGGTAAAATACAGCGGCGTAGAGCCAGTCTCAAGAGAGGTATTAGACAAGCTAAGATGAGTTATAAGAGAAATTGAGGATTATTTTAATAATAACAACATGAGGCAGGTGTGGCAGGGGATTCAAATAAATCACCAATCATAAACCAACCAATGACATCTCTGTAGATGGGGATTTTCTTCTCTGGCAGAGTAGCTAAATCACTTTTTTGCCCATGAAACAGGGTTTATCAGAAGGAGATGACATACAGCCACTAGGTGATTGCAGCTCACACCTCACTGTGGGAGGAACATGAGGTGAGGCAAGTTTTGAGGGCTGTGAATCAAGGAAGGCTGCTGGACTGATGGTGGCTCCCGGTCGGGTGTTAAAGGAATGCTTAACCAACTGGCTGGTGTTTTTTACTGGGATCTTTAATCTATCTCTATCCCAGTCCACCATCCCATCTTGTTTGAAAGCTTCCCACCATTGTTCCACTACCAAAGAGATTCCGCTAGACAATCTTCAGGGATTATAGACCATGGCACTCACCCCCCATCATCATGAAGTGTTTTGAAAAACTGGTCCATAGGCATATTAGTTCTTTACCTCCAGATACTTGATAAACATCAGTTCAGATATCGGACTAATACATCTAATGGAGGACGCATTGCCATTAGCCTCCCACACTGCTTTGACGATCTGGAAACATCAGGGGAATTATGTGCTGAATGCTTTTATGGACTTTTAGTTCCGTGATTTTAATACAATCTCGCCACAAAGACTGGTGACGAACTCGTGGATCTTGGACTCTCACATTCAATCTGTTTGTGGATTAGGACTTTGTCTGATCGCTCCCAGAGGTTAGACTAAACCGGTTTCAGTTCTTACTCTAAATATGGGAACGCCACAGGGCTGTGTGTTGAGTCCTACTGTTCACCCTTTATACATATGACTGTGTACCCCTGTCTATCAATATAGTAACACCCATTATCAAATTTGCTGATGACACAACGGGTGGTGGGGCTCATCTCTGAGGGATGAGTCTTTCATCGGAATGAAGTGCACTCTATGGTGCAGGGAAAATAACCTGGTTCCCAACACTAACAAGACAAAAGGAGCTCATAGTGGACTATATAGAGGAATAGCTCAGGTAAATTCAGCCCTGGACTATAAAATGGAGATCATGGAGCGTGGCTAGTTTTAAATTTCTAAGCAGGATTAAAGAGGATCTGACCTTGGGGCGCATAGACTGTCACAGGAGCATGGAAAGCTCCAGCAAAGACTGTGTAATTTCTGAGACTTTTAAGGAAGCAACAACTAGATGGAAAACTTCTATGTCCCACTGGCTGTGCTATAGAGAGCAGTCTTAACCTACTGCATCTGTGTATGGTTCTCCAGTTGCACAGTGTATGCACAGGGAAGGCTTCCTAAAGGGGTGATCACTACTGCACAAAGGATTATCGGGTTGCCCCTCTCCTCCTTGGAAGAAATCTATAATCTCCGCTTCAAATAAAGCCCAAAATATTCTGAGGGACCTGCCTCTAATCCAGCACACTCTCTTTTCAAACTGTTACCATCTGGCAGACGCATACAGGGCTCTCAGGAACTAGGACAAGAGGCTTAGAGACAGCTTCTACTCTAGAGCTGTGGCTATGCTAAACTCCGCTGGGTTTCCATTGGATGTATTTGGGGCTGTGTAGGGATGGGTGGAGGGAAGGGGGAAGTGAGGATGATGTATGAGTCTGAAATTGTGTGCATCGAGGGAACGCTGCCAAATTTCGAGATATAAGACATTTTGATCCCAGAAGACTATCGATATCTGACCATCTGAATGATTTATTATAGCCATTTTTGAATTAATTTTCTTTCCAAATATTCAATTATATTTATCAGAATCCTTACATTGTCTTTTCTTTCTCTTTTTGGTAGGAAACCTGATTGGTGGATATTTATCTATTTCTTTAAGAAAGTTTTCATTCTCTTTGCCAGTATTGTCGTAAATATTTCATAGTTTTGATTCAAAAGGGAAATAGGTCTAAATTCATCGGGTTCGGTGGCTTCAGAATTTCCTTTCAGTATCAGTACCATATAAGGGGAGGTCCATGATTCTGGGATATTATTCCCTTCTTGCATAGTTCTGATGGGACCTTTTTCTTTCTTCCAGCAGCACAAGGAGAGGAGAGAGTTGGAGGATTCCAGGGATTCTCTGTGGAAAAAGTCAAGGATCAAGATTCCAAAGGAAAGTCTGAGGACGGAGACAGGCCACAGAGTCCGGAGGGAAGTCATGCAGACCAGAGGAGGGATAAGCCCGGTCTGTTCCAAGAAGCAGGCTTTTGTGAAGTCCCAGACCAAGAAGCAAGATCAGCCACAACAGAAAAGAATGAAGGCATCCATGTTAACCAGAGAATCCTCTCCAGGCAAAAGGAACATGAAAATGTGACCTTTAGAAAGACCTTCAGTAAGAATATCAGTCTTATTTCTGAGAGGCAAATTCCATCCGGAGAGAAACTGTACGATTGCATGAAGTGCGGAAAGACCTTCAGTCAGAAATCAGCTCTTTC
The DNA here is from genome assembly GCF_021028975.2 of Sphaerodactylus townsendi. Classification (NCBI taxonomy): domain Eukaryota; kingdom Metazoa; phylum Chordata; class Lepidosauria; order Squamata; family Sphaerodactylidae; genus Sphaerodactylus; species Sphaerodactylus townsendi. The sequence continues at coordinate 7,525,285 of NC_059428.1, read as the reverse complement.
TCTTCTCATCTAAGAATTCACGTAGATGAGGAAGCGTATAAATGGTTCATTTGCATACTCAAGCCGCTCTTGATGTGCAGGCTCTCATGTCCTTTTAAATTGTATATTAATGTACACTTTAACACATAGAGCAGAAAAAAAGCCACTGAAGTGTCTTGACTGTGGATGGAACATTAAGGAAAGGTCAGATTTCCTTATGCGGGTGCTAACAGGATCCCTCTTTTCATTCCAGCAAGAGATGCGCAGTGGACTGAGGGGGGGGGGATCAGCAAGTGCAGGAGCTTACTGCTAGAGAGCAGGAAGAATGGAGATTTGAAAGGAAACTTCAGAAATCAAGGGCAAACTGGAAAAGCAGATAGGAAGTCAAGCATGTGGCTGAGAAAGAGGGATAAATTGATTCCTGGCCAAGGGCACAGGATTGCCTTGGAAGTAATCGCATACAGTAGAGAAACATATAAGTGCTTGGAGTGTAGAATGAACTTCTCAGATCACAGCCAGTATGAAATGCATTTGCAAATACACAGTGGGAAGAAGACACATCAGTGTTTGGAGTGTGGCATGGGTTTCCATTACAGAGCAAAGCTCCTGATGCATCAAAGAACTCATCAGACAGAGAAACCTTATAGTTCCTCAGACTGTGGCAAGAAATTGCCACAAATATCAGATGTTTGTCAACACCAAAGGACTCATTCGGGAAAGAAGGCATTAATCTGCTTAGAGATTAAAAGGACGCTATCTGGTAGAAGAAAGGGTAATAATCCCAGATTCCAAAACACAGTGGCAACAGGAAAGCATAAAATAAGCTTTCATTGTGGAAAGTCTTTCATTGGTAAATCAATGGGCTCCCTCGCGTGCACCAAGAGAACCCACACAGGAGACAACAAACCTTTTAAATACCTTAGAGTGCGAAAAGAGATCATGCCAGAGATAGCAATCTTCGACAGCATCAAAGAACTCACATGAATGAGAGGCCTTTTGAATGCCCAGAATGTGGAAGAGATTCCGATCAGGAATGGCAGTCTTAGGCGGCGTCAAGGCAACTCCCACAGATGAGGCCTTTTGGTCCCAGGTGTAGAAAGAGATCGTGACACAGTAGCACTCTTCAACAGGGCATCAAAGAACTCATTAATAAAATGAGAGACCTTTTGGAATGCCCATAGATTGTGGTTAAATTCAGTCAGAGTGGTCATCTCTCAACAGCATCAAAGAACTCACACCATATGAGACCTTTTTTAGCAGATGCTCCAGAGGTGGAAAGAGATTCAGACACAGTAGCAGCACTCTTCCAACAGCATCAAAGAACTCACACAAATGGAGATACCTTTTGGAATGCCTAGACGTGGAAAAGAAATTCAGTCAGAGTGGCCATCTTCAACAGCATCAAAGAACTCACACATATGAGAGACCTTTTGAATGCCCAGAGTGTGGAAAGAGATTCCGTTGGAATAGAAATCTTCAACAGCATCAAAAAACTCACACAAATGAGAGGCCTTTTGAATGCCCAGAGTGTGGAAAGAGATTCAATTGTAGTGGCAATCTTCAACAGCATCAAAGAACTCACACAAATGACAGACCTTTTGAATGCTCAGATTGTGGAAAGAGATTCAGTCAGAGTGGCCATCTTCGACAGCATCAAAGAACTCACACAAATGAGAGACCTTTTGAATGCCCAGAGTGTGGAAAGAGATTCCGTCAGAGTAGCAGTCTTCAAAAGCATCAAGGAACTCACACAAATGAGAGACCTTTTGAATGCCCAGAGTGTGGAAAGAGATTCAGTCGGAGTAGCCACCTTCAAGACCATCAAAGAACTCACACAAATGAGAGGCCTTTTGAATGCCCAGAGTGTGGAAAGAGATTCAGACACAGTAGCACTCTTCAACATCATCAAAGAACCCACACAAATGAGAGACCTTTTGAATTCCAAGATTGTGGAAAGAAATTCAGTGATAGTGGCCATCTTCAACAGCATCAAAGAACTCACACATATGAGAGACCTTTTGAATGCCCAGAGTGTGGAAAGAGATTCAGAAACAGTAGCACGCTTCAACAGCATCAAAGAACTCACACTAATGACAGACCTTTTGAATGCTCAGAGTGTGGAAAGAGATTCAATCTCAGTGGTGGTCTTCAACGGCATCAAAGAACTCACTGAATGAGGAGACAGCACGGATGCTCAGAATGTGGAAAGAGATTCAAGTTGGAATGAGAACCTTCAAGAGCATCAAAAAAACTCCACTGGAAGTAGGAGGCCTTTTGAATGCCCAGAGTGTGGAAAGAGATTCAATTGTAGTGGCAATCTTCAACATCATCAAAGAACTCACACAAATGAGAGGCCTTTTGAATGTCCAGAGTGTGGAAAGAGATTCAATTGTAGTGGCAATCTTCAACGGCATCAAAGAACTCACACAAATGAGAGGCCTTTTGAATGCCCAGAGTGTGGAAAGAGATTCAGTCGGAGTGCCCATCTTCAGCAACATCAAAGAACCCACACAAATGAGAGACCTTTTGAATGCCCAGAGTGTGGAAAGAGATTCAGTTTTAGTGCCCATCTTCAACAGCATCAAAGAACCCACACAAATGAGCGACATTTTGAATGCTCATAGTGTGGAAAGAGATTCAGTCGTGGCAGTCTTCAAAGGGATAAATAAAGGATTCACACAGACTTTCTGAATGATCTGAGAGTGAAAAGGAATTCAGTCAAAGTGGTGCTCTTCAACAGCATCCAACGATCCACAAAGGAGAGAAACCTTTTGAGTGCTCACTATAAGGCCCCTGTCTCCTCAGTTGAGGCTGAGGCACTCCAGTTTGACCCACCATCTTCTCCTGGGTTTTTTTTAACAGTATCCCATTGAACTTCTGAAGTAGACTGGGAATATCTTTGGGATAGGTATGAGAGAGCCCATCTGCCTGCCATGGGCAGAGAACATTCCATCACAGAGGCAGGAGGTCACCAGGGCTTTTATATACCTCTACCGCTGTTCCATGGGCTGTGAACAGCCATTTATCTACTTCAAGGGCATCTCATCAACCCAAAACAAGGTCATTTCCAGTTAATCACCTCTGAGGCAATTTCCAGGCAATCACCTCTGAGCCATCAAAGTAGCCTCCACATCCGATCAATTCAGGCTCATTGGGTGCTGTGAATATCTCCCCACATGGGAATGTCACGGGTCACGTTCAACTCTTTCCACTGAATTTTGATGTCAAATTCTGCTCAGTCAAATTCAACTTTGATTTTTTTCAGTCAATCATGATCTTGGGAAAGTCTGGTCCCATATCAAACAACGGGATTTCCCCCTGTCTTCCTGGTTGGACTTCTGCTCCATCGACTCTCAGCCATTCTCACTTTTTCACTCACCTAGGAACGAATAACATTGCACTCTTTATCCTTGCCTTCTCCATACACCTTTTGGTTTGCATATTGCACCCTACTGAATTAGCTCTCCATTACTTAGTGGATTCTCTACTATTTTACTTCTGTCATTCTGTTTTGTATCCATTAAAATTAAAGTATGATCCACCTTTTAATGCATTTTATTCTTGGGAGACCCTATTGAGATCTTCCCTGAGTATTCACGGGCCCCTAGAAGTACTTTTAAGGTCACGGAAATGTGGATTTTTGAATGGAACATAGAGAACTGGCCACCAAGGATCAGACCAGAGTCCATCCCTGAGGTCAAGCGTTCACTGCTTTACTTTCACTTGAGGTGGCCCTGTGGTTGCCTTTGGGAGCTCACATGCAGGATGTGAAAGCAATGGCCTTCTGCTGCTGCTGCTCCTGAGCACCTGGTCTGCTGAAGCAATCTGAGATCAAGGAGGATCAAGATTGAGTAGCCATGGGTCGACTTCTCATCCATGAAATCTGTCCAAGCCCTTTTAAAAGCTATCGGGTTAGTAGCCATCCCGCCACCTCCTGTGGCAGCATATTCCAAGCACCAATCCTGCGTTCATTGAAGAAGGGTTCCTTTGTGAGTCTAATTCTTCCCCAGCATTTTTCAATGAATGCCCCTGATTCTAGTATTGTGAGAAGAGAAAAATTCTCTCTGTCAACATTTCTACCCCATGCATAATTTATAGACTTCAATCATATCCCCCTCAGGCGTCTCCTCCAAACTAAAGAGTCCCAGCGCTGCAGCCTCTCCCTCCTTAAGGAAGGTGCTCAATCCTTCAATCATCTCATTAGCCCTTCTCTGCACTTTTCTATCTCTTGATATCCTTTGCGAGATATGGCGACCAGAGAACCAGACAAATGCTCCAAGTCGCGGTCGCACCACGGCCTATATAAGGGCATGACAATCCTTGCAGTTTATTATCCAACTCCTTTCCTAATTATCCCCAGCATAGAGTTTGCCTTTTTCACGAAGCTGCCATGCATTGAAGGTTGACATTCCATGGAACTATCAACTAAAGAGCGCCCAAATCCCTTTTTCCTAGTCCTGTGACTGATGCTTTTTGACCCTATACTCAACTATGTGAAGTTTGGATTTTTTTGCCCCTATGTGCATCACTTTACATTTTGCTGTGAACTGCATTTGCCATTTCTTAAGCCCCTCCACCCTGTTTGCTCAAAGGTCAGCTAGAATGTAAATCCTTTAGTTCTGCACCACCCTACATGGTGGTATCATCTACCAAACTTGGCCACCACACCACCCCACCCCTTTGGAGTCATTTTGGGGCAGTTAAGGCACTAGGTCCCAAGCAGGATTCCTTGGGGACACCCTCCACCACATCTCTCCATTGTGAGAACTTCCCATTTATACCCACCCTTTGTTTCCTGTTCCTCAACCAGTTTTTAATCCATAGGAGGACTTCCCCTCTTATTCCTTCATTGCTGAGTTTTCTCAACAGTCTCTGGTGAGGAACTTTGTTTGAATCTTTGTTTGAATCTAAGATTAAAAAGTTCTTGGAGTAACTGACAGTTTTGCTGTGTGCATTTTGGCGCATGAACATCTGGTGAAAAACACACCTGTGCATTGAGGTATGATGCAGCTGCCTGACTGGTGGGATACACAAGGCATAGAGTAACATACTGACCCGTCAATGGAACAACATAATTTGGAGCAAATTGCGGGGGAAAGGAATAATTTAGGTATAAAATTCAATGCATTGCAAGGTATCATTAGACCCAGGTGCCTTAAACTGCAGGCTGGGACCTCACAGGTGGTGTGTATCCAACCATGCACTTCCAGAAAGAAAGAAGGAAATATACTGTGGGAAGTGTTGGGAAAACCTCTCCTCAGAGATCTGAGGACAATGAGCAAAGTGCTTTCATAAGCTTTAGCACAGCAGAGTGAAGCGGACCCCTTAAGCATGCGTGTCAGCTTAGGCACAAAGAAAACTCGGAGTCAGTTGTAGTTTATAATCTAATAAAAAGAGTATTTATTAGTGAACTCCATTCTGGATAGAAAGGTAGGTAGGTAGATAGATTCACTAGTCTAGTCTAATCTAGCAGGATCCTCCCTGTAGGCATGTTGGAGTAAGATGGAGAAGAGGTGTGCAAGAAGAAGGCAGAAGGAAGTCCCTGAGTGTATCAGTCTAACATCAAAGGGATAGAGCCAGGATAATAGAGTAAACGTGTCATTCCCTAGGTCGCTATCTAGCCACTGGCTATCTAGTACAAAACCCCTCTGTGTGTTGAGGCAGGAAACAGCGTGAATTCCTTCACTTCCAACAGGAAGTAAGGCTGAAAGGCAGAAAGAAAGATTTGGGGAAGGATGGAACAGAAGGAGAAATACAGAAAGAGTGTGATAAAGACTTGGGGAAAAGGAAGACAGAAAGAGGGGCTCCTCAGGAAGAGAAAGAAGGCGTGGAAGGGGGGGGATGCCCGCTTGCCTCCCTGGCTAAGCAGTTAGAGAGTGTGGGATAACAGAGGGTTGGACTTGAATCAGGTCCGAATCCCCACTTTGCAATGGAAACCGACTGGGTGAACTTAGGCCAATCTCAGAGTTGATATTGCAAGGTTAAAATGGAGAAGTGTGGTAAAACGTAAACTGTCCGGGTCTCCACTGGACGGAAAAGTGGTACATAAATAACTCCATTACATATTCTCGAACTGTATGAATAGTCCTTGTAGCAGCCCCACTGATAGAGATCCTGGTCTCAGAAGAGTTTGCAGCGCGGTGTTTTTCTCACATGGCATCAGAGAACGGCACTGCGTTCAACAGTGTGGCGTGGGGGATTTTAAAAATACAAGCGTTTGGAAGAAAATCAGTGTTGGAAAAGGAGGAACTGGCGTTGAGATGCCGCCTGACTCTTAAGCGTGGATGTTATGGATGCCTCAATGTGGCTCCTTTGGTCCCCGCATAGTTGTGTGTTGCAGGATTCCAGTGGCAAATGGATGCACATCTGGACGCACCCTGAATGGGCAGGAAGAGGCAATTTTTTACGCTTAAAAAAACCTTATCTAAAAAGACGCAGGTCGCTAACTCTACCAACCCTCTCCCACCTGGCACCTGGCCTACCGGCTTATTTCAGTTCCGACCAATGCAGGGCTAGGGAACCTGTGGCCTGAGAGCCACATAGCTCTTTTCTGCCCTTGCACCGCGGCTCCACGGTTGTGCCAATCGCCCATCTTGCCCGCTCTGCAGGCAGCAGGCTGGCGCACTTCACCGCTCATGTCGGGCTGGCCACGCTGTGGGCTTCTCGCCCGTCTCCGCTTTGAGCGGGCGGTGTTTTCCGGCAAGGCTTAGCTGCTGCCCCTTATCTCTTGCTCGCCGCCTCTGCAGGCAGCAGGGCTGGCGATCCATGCTTTCTCTCAGAATGAGCCGGAGTAAAGGTAAAACCCTACTATATACATACAGTGTAATTCATGGTTTCAAGTGTTTCTTTTCCGAAAAGAAATGGGTTTCCTTTTGAGTGTTGTGCTGTCCCCTACCCCTGGACTAATGAATGAACTATTGGGAAAATATGGGCCACTGGTTCATTTCAAGTTCTGTTTCTTGTATGTGCGTCTGTTGGGGATGTTTGTGTATTTTACCAATTTGTTATTAATATATAATTTGATGGATCTCAACAATCAATGAAAGCTTTCAGTTCTACTTCCCATTGTTACCGCCTCTGAAAAAAATAGCCAAATATTATTTTCCCCTGAAATAGTTACTTGACTACACTACTCCATGTCAAGATGCAGAGTCTGTAATAGTCCAGAAGCCTTCATAAAAGGCTTTGCAAAGGACATATATGTGATCGTGCATAATGTTATATGGTTTCCTCTCTGCCTCTGCCCCTTTAGGAAGTACTCGAAGAAGTCCCTTTAGAGTTGAATTTATGATTTGCCCAGCTGTTTAGGATTTTAGTTTGACTAAGCTTCTCCAGTTAGTTTAGGCCTTGTTATTGTTAATTTTAGGAGATCTTATGTGTACTTGTAATACCAGTTGTTTCCCCTAATGTGCTTCTAAGTTTAGAAATGTTATTTCTTGATATTTGTGTTTGCTGCAGTAAAGCAGTAGCCAGTAGAGTACTGATATTAAGGACAAGGAAGTTGGCCCTGGAATGCAGCCAAACTAACACCCAGTCAGCATATCCTTTAGCTGGTGACAAAGATCTCCTTTGATTTGCAACTCAAAATCTGATGGCAGTGGCACACAGAGGCTACAGCCGCTGGAGGACTGCTGCCCAGACCACCATTGGACAATTTGAACTCTCCTTTGTTGCAGAGATGAGGCGCGGGAGCCTCAGGTCATAACCGAAGGAAACAGCCATCTGATAACGCAGATATCTGGGCGCGGTAGCGAGCCCACCCAGATTCTTTGAATGGACCTATCTGCTCTCCTTTCAGCACCATTGCGAGGTCTCGCGAGAAGACGCTTGACAGCGGGATTTCATGATCCCATTCACAAAAAAGTTGTAATTGTATCTTTCTTTTTTTGTGTGATGTTTCTTTATTGATGTCAGTGACCACCCTTGCCACCTCCCCTGTTCCTGCCCTTCTGCCCTTTGGTGTAGGTGTATAAAGTCCCTTGCACCTGGGTAGAAGGTAGCGTCCCTGCCTGTGAGGACCATCACTTCTGAATGGAAATACTTGCCTTTGAGAAAGGTACCGGCTATGCGTTGCCTAGGCTGAAATCCCTTTAAATGTTGTCTCTTTCTTGTGCCTTCCATTTCAGCTGATCTGTGCTGAACCTCAGAACATGCATATTTTAATCATACTGGCACTAAAGCCTATTTTGATTTAAAATGAAACGGTCTGGAGGAAGGGAGGGAGGGATCTTTTCTCAACCCCGAATGCGCTGGCGGAGTTACCCAAGCCTGCTGCATCTGTTGGGTCCTACTTTGTGTTTGTGTTGGGCGGAGGGTTGGCGGGGAACGGGGAGGCGGGTGCCAGGCCCAGGAAGAAAACGACTTGTGATGGTTTCCCTGCGGGCTGCGTCTTGCTGGAGTAGAGACGGTGGGGTGCTAACCTCAAAGAGCCATTTTGGCCGTTTTCCGCGGGAAAACACTTGGAGCCGCAAATAATTTTTGACATTTAAATAAAGAATGCGCTGTATATATTGGGCTTTTTAACCTTTTACTCCCTCATTCACAAGCATGGATCGCCCGCCCTGCTGCCTGCAGAGGAAGGAGCAAGATAGAGCCAGCGGCTCGGCCCCTTTAGCCGCCAGGAAAACACCCACCCGGCGCTCCAATGGGGAGGCGAGGAAGAGGCATGTGGCCCAGCCAGCCGGGCAATTAGTGCGCCCGCTGCCCTGCAGGAGCAGGGTGGGCCGAGCGGCCGCCGCCGACGCCCGGGAAGCCACCAGCCCGCTCCAGCGGGGTGGCCGAGGAAGCCGGTAAGCGTAGCCCGATTCGCAGACGGGTGAATTTTCACAAATGGACAAAAGGATGAAACGGCAACCGTGGAGCCGCCAGTGCAAGGCAGAAGAGCCGCATGCGCCTCTCGAGCCGCAGGTTCCCTACCCCTGGAGTAGGGGAACGTGGAGGCAGCAAAGTGGCCTGTCGCTGCGTCTTGTTGTTTGGGGCTGGCCAAGCATGGTGTTTGGGGCAGGAGGAGGGCGGTGGGGACCAACAGCCAGGCAGGACTCAATTCCACACAGGGAAACTGAGTCATGTGCAGCAGTCGGCTAAGGGTTTTGCAGCCAGCCGGGGCGTTGAGAATTCGGTCGTTGAAATTCAGTGAACAAATAATATCAGTCAAAAGTGGTGCAAAATGCAGTTAAAGTGTTCTGGTCAGTAATTGGTGGGCCAGAGATTCCCAGGCCATTTGTTGCATGGGCACAATATTTTGGCAACTCTTTGCTTGTGCGTCTGCCCGTGGCAACAAGGCAGAAGGCGTAACGGTAAACCTGGCGAGCATTATGGGTTTATTAAAGCGGCCTGGTAATTGTGCTTAGAGTGGTCCCGTTCAAATGGGAAATACGGGGAATTGGGCGGCAAGCTGTCCTGGTCGAAGTCTGGTTCTGCCTGTCAGGATGGTTCCTTCCGTCTGTTTGGGTGAAGGGAAGCGAGCCATTAATGCGACTATCACTCTGGGTAGGCCCGTCTCCCCCTCCCATCTGGTCCCGGCTGGCTCGGGCGTGGCTGGGCTCCCATCCTACTGGGTGTGAAGTGGTTTCTGCAGCACTGTGCGCTCTCTTTGTTGCTATGCTGGGGCGGTGGCCCGAATTCGAGGGCATCAGGGGATTTAAGAATGCGTCTATGTTTGAAAGGCTGGCACAGTTTGCCAAATACAAATACATAGTTTGAAAACTGCTGTTTCTTTATTCTTGGACTGAAGTCTCACTGCCGTTGCTCCTGGAAGTTCCTTTGGCTTCATGAGAATGTTTAGAATTGGATGTACTAAGTATTGTTTTAGTTGCTTCTTGGCTGGAAGCTTAGAAACTCGGCGTTTGATTTAGGAGGTGAAGCTGGTCCAGCGTGGTAACAGCTTGCTCACAGGAAGCCTTCAGAGAACATATTCAGCCTGTGTTGTGAGCTGCACTGGCTCGGTAATTCAGATCATGCTAAGGTGTGGGTTTTGACCTTTAAGGCCTTGCAGCGGCCTGGGACCTGGTAGCCGGGGACGCATCACCCCTTATGCCCCTACTCGGCCTCCTGCGATCAGCAGAGGAGCCAATTTACTAGTGATCCTGGCCTCGATGATGCGGCTGGCCTCCACGGCGGGCCAGGGCTTTTCAGGCATGGCTGGCCGCAGTGGAACACCCTTCCTCCAGCTGTCCAGACCTCACGGGATAGGTAAAGGGATTCCGCAGGGCCTGCAAGAGACTATTGCGCATTCCACGGAACTGGAGTGCCCGGCCGCTGATGTCGGTACCCCCTACTGCTCTTTATTGCCCTCGTTTTGGGGCGTTCACATGGATTACTCAGCATGTTGAGGGGCCTGCCGTCCCCTCTTTTGGGGGTAGGTTTTGGGGTGAGGAGTTGGACACCTGTTTGCTTGTGATGAAATCTGTTTTCGGCTGGTTTTAGAGTTATTTTATTGTTGACATGTGAGATGGAGCCTGTATTTTATATTGTATGTGTGATTTGCTCCTGCTTGTCTCTGAACTTTTGTTGTTCACCGCCGAAGTTTCCTTTGCTTCATGAAGGGGAATGTTAGAATTGGATGTACTTAGTATTGTTTTTCGTTATGTAGCTAAGGAAACTTTCCAAGCTCCAAGTAAACAAGTGTCACTCCAAAAGATTGTTTATCCAGCCGATGTGTCTGCCATCATGCTTACCTACAAAGGTGAGACGCCTGTTTGAAGGACCAGCATTTAAATTTCTGTATATATTTTGTGATATGCTTGGAGACTCAGGCCCCTTCCGCACAAGCCAAAGAATGCGTTTTCAAACCACTTTCACAACTGTTTGCAAGTGGATTTTGCTATTCCGCACAGCTTCAAAGAGCACTGAAAGCAGTTTGAAGGTGCATTATTCTGCATGTGCGGAAGGAGCCTCCGTGAAAAAGTCAGGCTACGAAGTGAATCATCCTTGGAAGCAGGCCCTGTTAAAGTCAGTGCTATTTACCTTCCACGCAGGGCTAGAATGATTGTGAGTGATGGGATTGACCAGTTAAATTCCCATCATTAACGGAGGAGCTGATCTTTGCAAAGTCCATATGAAAAACTAGCAGGCGAGCCCCTCACTGGAAAAGGGGCGGGGCCGTGCTTCCACCCACGAGGGAGGGGGCGGTGCTTCGGGGGACGCCACAGAGCCCGCAATCCTAGAGCGGCCGCCAGGGGAGGGGGCGGGGGAGGGAGCCATTTCCTTCTTCCGGGGACGGAGAGGCGGCCTTTGCAGCCCCGGAGTGAGTCCAGGGGGGGGGGGGCGGCGGAGAACTGGGAAAGGGGGGGGAAGTGGAAGGGGGGTCGGGAGGCCCCGATCCAGGAAAAGGCGGCTCACTGCAGAGCCGGGGGGGGGGAGGGGTGCTTCGCTGGAGTCCCTCTCCCCCCTCTTCTCTGCACAAGGGGGGGCATGAGATCATGCAGCCCATCCCTCCCTTCCTCCCCGCATTTCGGGGGGTCTCGCGAGTGACTGACCTTTGCAGGGGGGGGGTGAGTGGAGGAGAGGCGGGGGGGGAAGGGGGGCTGCTTCGGGTCAGCGAGGGAGAGGAAGCCCCTCCCCCCACCCCAGGGAGGGCAAAGCCCCCAGCAGGGAGCAAAGGGCTGGGGGGCGGGGGACGACGACAAAAGGGGGTCTTCCATTTGGGGCTGAAGTCCTCACAGGCAGGACTTGAGGTGAAATGTGGGCCGGATCTTCTAGGGAGGAGCCCAAAGGCTTACAGAAACAAGGAACAGGGGAAGCCAAGAATTGGGAGCCTTCCTCACCCACTTCAAGCTCAACTCTTCTTGATCCCACTTTGCACAGGGAATGGAGCCCTGCCAGAGACAAGGGCAGGAAAGGGCCCATTTATCCGCTTTGGACTGGGGAGGGGGTGATGGGTCAAGGCTGAGGAGGGGCAGGAGGTGTGGGGGAGCCCCCCTATTCCTCTGACCCCTCTTCTCCTGGGCAGCCTGGTCCCAGCAGGCCTTCCCTTCCTTCCAGCTCAGGCTGCCAAGTGAGGCAGCCGCCTCCTTTGCTCTTTGGGGGAATGATTGAGAAACCCCCCTCCCTTCAATCCCCTTTCTTCTCCTCCCTGGGGAAATCCTGGTCCTCTGAGTTGCAGGTTCCTTTTCTTCTCCCCTGGGGGGTGGGTGTAGGGGGGGGGTTAGCGTGTAGCAATGGACATGATCTATAATTTGATGGTAAATCTGCTTTGATCCAGTGGAAAAATATGGAGGATCCATGATTTGGAAACCAATCTTTGCATCATGACGTCTTCACAAAGCAGTGGATTGTATTGGCGTAGTTTCTAGGCATGGACTTAATATGTGAATTGATGGCAAGTTTGGGGTCACTCAGTGCAAAACCCACGAGGATCCGTTCTTTGGAAGAGCCGTGGATCCACGTTCTGTGGAAGTACCACCAAGCGGGAGATTCCTGATGTTTGCAGGACGCTCTTTGGTTGTGAACATGACCTGTGGATTTAGTGCGACCTGACACAGAACTCACAAGAGGATCCATGCTTTGGACTTATGTTTTTGTACCGTTGCAGCAGAGACGGAGCTACCAGGGGGCCTGGGGTGATGTGTGTGCTGGGGGGTGGAAAATCGTCCTCCGCCTCCCCTGCGGCGCCCCCCCTGCGGCGCCCCCCCCACACGCTTACCTTCTTTAAACAGTGCAGGCTGGGGAAACGGCCTGTTCCCTTCAGGCTTATAATGGCGTGGTGGGAACTGCCTCAGGGTCTCCTGGGAAGGGTAGTTCCCACAGGACATTTTCAGCCGGAAGGGAACAGGCCGCTTCCTCCCAACTTCACATGTTCTGAGTGGCCAAGGTGAAGTGTGTGTGTCTGCCGGCAAGGGGGGGGCACAGAAGGAAGCGTGCAGGGGGCGCACTCTGGCCCAGCTACGCCTCTGCATTGCAGCACCATGAAGCAATGGACAGGGGCGTACCTAGGCAAACTGGTGCCTGGGGACAAAACCACAGGTTTGAAGCCCCCCCACTCCCTGCACCTGGCGTATGGGCTGCCCCCCCCCCCCCACCATGACCAAACAATGATTTTTTTGTACCAGCTCACAAAACACCTCCCACTCCCAGCCGACATACTGGCTCTCTCCCCACCAACTCTTTTCCTATAATTTCCTAATCACAACAACCCTATGAGGTAGGTTGTTAGCCTGAGAAACAACTCCAAGCCAGTGCAAGTGGGTAGTAAGCATGGAAACCTCTCTACGTCACCTTTAGCCAAAACATTTGCAAACCAAATGTCAGCATCATCTCTCACAAAACACATCCAGTGGAATCCACTTCCCAAACACCATCACTTTCTAGTAGTTGTTTAAGCAGAGAGGAGCTCAGATCCTTCTCTTAAATCCACCTTAAAGGAAGTATCTGGGGTCCCCGGTTAAAACAAAATGGAAAGTGATGCTGTTTCAGGGTGGATTCTCCCCCACCCTGAAACAGCATCACTTTTGAGGGGTTGGAGATTCAGATGGAAACCAAAATACCATATTTGGCTGGAATCTGGAGCAAATTTGGGCTGATTGGGACAAAAATTGTCCGATTATGGCCTGCCCAAATATGAACAAATGCGAGTCACAAGGTATTTGGGCTTTTTTGGGGAGTATTTTTGAGGGTGTTTTTTGGCCTGCAGGGAGCGCATTTTTAAAGCTAGCAGCACCATGATTTCAGGGCATCATCCAGAGACTGCCCTGATGATACCACCCGAGTTTGGTGATGTTTGGTTCAGGGGCAGCAAAGTTACGGACGCCCAAATGGAATGCCCCCATCCCCATTGTTATTTTTCAATGGGAGCTAACAGGAGATGGGGGCTACCCATTTGAGGGTACCATAGCTTTGGTCCTCCTGAACCTAACTTCACCAAACTTGGTTGACATCATAAGAATAGTTACCAGATGATACCCTGAAATTTTGGTGTCACTAGCTTTAAAAATACATCCCTTCCAGGAACCCCAAGAAATTTGCCCAAGATTCTTTGTTTTGCAGTGACTTTGCTCCATTGTAGCCAATGAGGAATTTCTGAGGCAGGCTGCACATTTTTGAAGATAGAGGCACCAGACTTTCAAGGTGGCTCCAGGAAGCCCTCCTGGTAATAGCACCCAGGCTTAGAGACCTTTGCTTCTGAGGGTCCAATTTTATGGGGCCCCAAAAGGCTTATTTTGTTTTCCCGCTCCTGCACATGAAGCCTGATGGCTGAGTTAGGTGCCCACAGCAACTCGGTGCCCACAGCATTTTCCTCTTCCACACACATTTTAGCAAATTTGGCTGGTGGAGACTGACACCAGCAGCCCTACAGGAAATGCCCCCACCCAGAGCAAGACCCCGACCTCAGTGCCTCCTGTTGAAACCTCTACCACAGAGCCATCTGGGCATAACAGAAAGCCCCATTGAAGTCTAAGCCCCACAGAACTTGCTGAAAAGCCTGGCAGATTCTGGGGAATGTCTGAGTGTGTAAACGCTGGCTGCACATTTTTGAAGATAGAGGCGCCAGACTTTTCAAGGTGGCTCCAAGAGGCCTTGAGTAATAGCATCCAAGCTTGGTGAGCTTTGCTTCTGGAGTGGGGGGGGGGAGTTGAGAGAGTTCTGAGAGAACTCACCCCGCAGGCTTTCATGTGCAGGAGCGAGGAAACAAAATAATAATAATAATAATAACAACAACAACAACAACAACAACAACAATAGTTTGGATTTATACCCCCTCTTTCTCTCCTATAGGAGACTCAAAGGGGCTTACAATCTCCTTGCCCTTCGCCCCTCACACCCCAGACTAACTGGTGGCGGCTACTAGCTCTTCCACTTGCGCCAACAGGATTGTGTGTATGTTATTCACTGGCTATTAATCTGTATTGTGATGGTTGTGATTGTTGTTTGGCTCTTCTCAGAGTGATTGACGGCCGGAAGGAACCAATTGCTGACCTCAGAAGGATTTCAGCCTTTTAATAAAGGTTGCACATTGATATTGAAGAGCTACAAGAAACTCCTGAAAAGAAAAAACAGACGACATATCAAGGAACGGCAGAACTGCCAGTCTGTTCATCTTTATAGGATTGACTTGGCAGAAGAAAGAAAACAGGCCCAAACTGGTACGTGCCAATTCTTGTTTTTCATACTTCATGCTTGAAGAACTTTGCCTTATGAGCAGCAACAACAAAGGTTTCCACAAACGCACATGTCGCAAGGTGAAATCACACGAAGACGTGAACTTCCTCAGTTTTTTAATTAACAATATTTGATACCCTCTTTGAATTATCTCAGAGTTCTCAAGCTGAACATGGTGAGATGCAATTTCTCGCACGCACGCACGCACGCACGCACGCACGCACGCACGCAAACACATTCTGCATGGGAGTTGCCACGTTCTGATCTTCAGATGGAATCAATGATTTAAGAGGTGCCCTTTCTTAGACCTTAACCTGAAAATAGTCCTTTTATTGGAGTGTTGTGTGGTTTCCGGGCTGTATGGCCGTGTTCTAGTAGCATTTTCTCCTGACGTTTCGCCTGCATCTGCGGCTGGCATCTTCAGAGGATCTAGTCATTTCATTCCTTCCTTCATTCCTTGCTTCATTTAAAGAACCTGTCATTTTATTTATCCACAAAAGGCTTTTTTCGTAGACAACTGAGAATTGCATCTTTTCAGAGTCAAAGGCGACCGAGTAGAAGAGGAAGGAGATGGAAGAGCCGGACCCAGAAGGAGCAGGACGTGGCCAGAGAGCAGCGAATGGCCCCCGTCCCATCCAAGCTGGGAGTGGTGTGGAATTCTGGGAGAGAGCTGTGCCGGAGATCTGGAATCCAGAGCCCCTGAACGCGGAAGTCCTTTGCCGACACTTCCGGCAGTTCCACTACCACGATGCTGATGGGCCCCGAGAAGTTTGCAGCCAGCTGCATGGACTTTGCA